>NC_031999.1:4797851-4879553 GCF_001879085.1 Nicotiana attenuata
AAACGTCTGCAGCATACCCCTTTTTCTTCAAAACTCTTCTGCATAATCATCTTCTAAAATCGGTACTTTCCTAAATCAACTCGCGATTAATTCAGTGCCTTAATCTCTGACAACTGTATCCGAGTTGCCTAATGCAGACTTTCTGTCTAAATATATGTGTTGAACCAGTCCGCTCACTGCTTAATTTTAATCTAAGACCAAATCAGTATTTGTCAAGGCATGCTAAACTATATGATTATTTGATTTCTGGGGTTTATTTGAGCCTTATTTGCTTGTTTATTCTTCCTTTCATTTGATACTTGTTCTGAATGTCGAGCTAGAATTTTATCCTTTAAACTCCACAAAGGCCTCCATCCATTTCTTTCCTTTTAGGATTAGAAGTCCTAATACCCCGGGACTGATAGGATTGGGACGGGCAGTAGCATGCGATAAGTAAACGATACCGTTCCGCGCTTTAATACCTTAACAGGGTGGGAAGGGTAGAAATGATGATTACACGATAACACTATGTGTACAATTGGGTACCAGTGTTGTGCGAATGATCCATGTAATGTATAAACCTAGGACTCCCCTCTCCTTTTATTAGTTTAACAATTTTTTTTAGAACTTTAAAAACTGCTGCACTTTCAACTTCTGCTTTTCTCACTCGATTTTTTTTGGTTTGCTTGCACTAATTGCTTGACTTCTTCCCTCTACTTGCACATTTCTTTTACAACTAAAGTGCTCCCTTTCTGAATTTCAGCACTTCTTTTAACCTTTTTGTGCTTCCTGTTATACTTGTTAGTTTATTCGCATTTACATTTAAAGTCACAATTGTAGCATGGCCGGGAACCACACTAGTGGATCTTGAGGGGTGCCTAACACCTTCCCCTCGAGATAATTTCAAGCCCTTACCTAAAACTCTGGTCTGCATCTTTAATTCTTCTAAAAGTGTCCTAATGCACTATAATCATTAGGTGGCGACTCTCCAAACTCCAAAAACCCAATTCCCAAACGGGATAAGAGTTGTCTCCCCAAATGTCGTGAACCCGATTCCGCGAGGAAAAAAGGGGCGTCGACAGAAGGGTCTGCTTGGGGGTAGAAAGAACTATTAGATACTTGATTTCCATCTTGATTTGATGTATAGCCTCGAGTTATGGGAGTGTGAAGAATCTTTTCATGTTTTGTAGTTGGGGAGTGGAGTAGATTTCATGTTATGATATGAGTTCAGACTCAGGAAGATTAAGTGATTGTGTAATTTTCATGACGATAGAAGGGTATGAAGAGCTATTAGTTTGAGGTGAAGCAGGTGGGCTATCTCCTTCGGAGTGTTCTGAAGTTCGTATGAGCCTTACGTTGTTTGTTGGAAGATCTCTTTTACCAGTGAAATATATGTATGCAATTTGAATTTGGGGTCGCTTAAGAGAGTGGGCTTGACTGTTACGAGGGTGAATGCGAGATTTGTAGAAGATTTGAAGTACTTGATGGTCAGTGTTGCACAAGCTTTATAAAGGATTGAGTTTAATCTCACTATGGTATTATGGGAGTTGTAGAGCATATGCATTATGAGTTATTGTGTGTTTTGGTCTATGGCTTTGCGCCAAGTGGGGGAGTCTGCTATTGATTAGTTGATTGCATGGTTATGTGCTATGTTGGTTCCAGTTGGAGGTGTACTGGTGAATTAGTTATGGCTTTCGGAGGCTTTCAATACAGGTTATGTTATGCTTTATGGGTGTGTGAGAATCACTGAATGGCTTGAGTCATTATTGGTAAAGGATGTACGGTGCATAGAACATGGAGTTTCTTGGTTGCATTAAGGTGAGGTTACATTCTGCGGTGTAGGAATGCTATTGGAGCACATGTCATCTGGTCCATTTGATCGGTCCAATGGCGGTTTGAGTAGAGTGGATGACTCTCGAGAATGGTTCTAGTGGGTTCAAGATCTTACAAGTAATAATTGGAGATCTTCAGGTTGTATATTTGGCTAGAAACTGAGGTTTGCATTGGAGGGTGTCAAGACTCGTGGTGTTTCTATATCATTATGGGATTCTATATCTCAGCATCAGGAAGGTGAAGGTAATGTCTTTGGGGTTCGCAGGGAGTCACTTCAGGGTAGGTATTTTGAATGTGGTGCGTTTGGGAATAGTTAAGAGAGTATCCGGCAGCTTATGAGCCTTAGACGGTGTGGTTTTATGCTTGGGTCTCGTGTGGTGAGTCTGGGTCGAGGAATTGTGGTGTTATAGCAAGAAGAAGCATCAAGTTGAAGGTAAATCAAAAGGAACTAGAGTAGATGGGATAGCTTGGTAGTAGGCCGGATAGTCATGGTAAGGATATGACTAGTTCTTTGGGTGCTTACGAGGACATGAATTTCTACAAGTGTTTTGCGGCAATGCTCTTGGGTTTTAGTGGCCTGCGTAGCTTGGTTGATGTGAGAAGGATCCAGTCCTGACGGTTTAGTTTTGTGCAAATGGAATTCGTAGAGTTCTTGATGGTGCTACCACGGTTAGAGATGTATATTTTCTACGAGCATGAAGAGCATGGAATGCATAGAGATTTCCTTATAGATGGAATCAATGGAAAGTTCTTGGCTAGTAGAGTACGTAGTTGTTATGGCTCGGAGTGGATTATGAAGTTCTCATATTTATCATAGGATGGCATGGTATATGCAGTATGTTGTGTAGGGTTGAAATTTGCACGTGTAAGTTCACGGTTCAGTTCTCAAAGGAAAGGGGCATAAATTCTTAGGCAACATGGACAGTTTCTGATGACTAGGTAAATGATACTAACAGGTATGGCTTGATGAGAGTATATGTTTTAGAAAGGGCGATGTGTTTGAGTTGAGGATACTTCATTAGTATTGCGGCACTCTCTTGTTTGATCGACTGCTGATATTCGAGTTTGCTTGGTGCACAGTAGAATTATAGGAGTACCTCTCATGGGATGATTGGGTATTAGAGGTGTGTTGTATATTCGGATGATGGGGTTGGGATTGGATATGGTGATTTGTGTGCTATATGGATTTGGAGGCTGGGAGTTCTCATAAACAGGTTAGGTCGTTGGTGTGGGCTGCGTATATCGGTCTTGTGTGGTAACTATGAGGTTTGGAGACCCGAGTGGATCCTTGTTGCTTAGTATTCTAGATTTTGATGTGATATTGGGCATAGACTGGTTGTCTCTATGTCGTGTTATTCTGGGCTGTTGCGCTAGGACGGCGACATTAGCTATGCCGGGAATAACACCGGTTGAGTGGCAAGGTTCGACAGATTATGTTCCCAGTAGGGTGGTGTCATTTTTGAAGACCCAGCGAATGACTGGGAAGGGTTGTCTTTCTTATTTGGCCTTCGTGATAGAAGTCAATGCAGAGACTCCTACCATTGATTCAGTTCCGGTGGTGAGAGATTCTCCGGATGTGTTTCCTGCTGCCGGGCATGTCACCGGATATGGTTATTGATTTCGGTATTGATTTGGTACGGGCGCTGTATCGTATGTCACCGACGGAGTTAAAGGAGTAGTTTCAGGGACTCCTTAATAAGGGGTTCATTGGTAGGCCAATATGGATGTGTGTTCTAACTCGAGTCAGCTTGGTTGACTCCGGGTTGTATTGTTGAGAGATGTGGTTATTCGATTGTAATTGAGTTTATTACTGATCTAGGGACATCTATGAGTTACCTTTTTGTGTTGCGAGGCATTGGGATTTGTGGTTATAGCCACATGTGGTGCGGTTTTGTTGGGTTCTCTTAGTGGAATTCGAGTGGGAAGAGTATTGGTTATTGCTCGGCAGATGGAGTATCGATTGTATCCTTTCGTATTTGTGTAATGTTATGTCAATTGATTCGCCATGGTTATGATGATTTGCTTTTGGTTCTAGACATCAAATTGCACGTGGTTGTCGATTTGAGCATAGTGACTTGAGGTGTTTCATGTTTACCAGTGTTTGGATAAGGTCGCGCATTGGAGCGAAGCTATGCGGAGGTATGATCCTGCAGGTTAGATCCGTGTGTTCTGGTTCTACCACGTCTGTCGAGTTCTCAGCATTGATGTGGTGGTACTAGTGAGATTATGGTACAGCTCTCTCATTTGAGTCATTTTTCATGATTTGAGTACGTTCGGATTGTTGCTTATTGGTGCGTGTATTGCATGAGTTGTGGCTTTAGATTGTGCTGATGTGCCATGTCACCAGAGTAGTTGTGTTAGATTAGATGAGATCGTTGGGATCTAGAATGAATACAAACAGATTCGATTTTAGCGTGTTGGAAGGATAATATATCGATGTTCGGCTCAGAAATTTGCTATGGTCCTTGCCAAAGGAGAAGAGACTTCACGAATGGTGATCTGAGGAATGGTCATCACTTTCTTCGTGTTTCATTTATCAGTGGCAGTATACAGAAGTGTTGGAATGAGGCTTTATTTGATAAGGGGTTTATTATCGATATTCGGTTGGTCTGAGCAACTACTGTGATCAGAAGATTGCTACGAGAATTTGAGCTATGTGGTATATCATGTAATTGCATTTGAGGTTGCAGGTATGGTTTGTTACAGCTTGTTCGGGCTTATTCAGAGTATAGATGTGAAATTTTGATCTTGTAGATGATTTTAGAAGTGGAAATGTGGTTCTAAGGTTTATGGGCTAGGTTGGATTGTGAAGTTTCAGTTGCATTGTGTTATCGGACCAATGTGAGATAAGGTGACGTGGGATCACCCCCGGGTATGTGCATGGTAAGGTTACACAGCGATTTGATGGTTTTCGGAATAACTTTGGACACATTCGAGAACGAACGTATGTTTAAGTGGGGGAGGATGTAACAACGCGACCGGTCATTTTGAGCATGCATTTCGCTCGTTGGTTCTCGGGCATGACTAGCCTCGTATGATATATTATAACTTATGTAAATCGTCCGTTTTGGTTTCCAGGTGGAAGAAAACAGATATGGAAGAATGGTTCTCAGCTTAAGGCTTAAAATTTTAGAGGTTTGACCAAGTCTTTGACTTTTAGTACTCGATCTCGGATTTGAATTTTTATAATTAGATTAGCTCTGTTGGGTTTTTTGGGATATTGGAGCGTGTTCGGTACGTAATGTGGATGCTCGTGGTAGATTTAGGCTTGAATTGGGGAAATTGGAATTCTGGCGCTTTCTGGTTGGCAGTGAAAATTTTGATATTTGGGTCGGAATGAAATTTCGGAAATTGGAGTAGGTCCGTAGTGTCATTTGTGATGTGTGTGAAAAAATTTCAGGTCATTCGGAGTTGAATTGATCGGTTCGGCATCGTTTGTGGAATTTAAAAGTTCCTAAGTTCTTAAGCTTGAATCCGAAGTTGATTTGGTATTTTGGTGTTGTTTAGAGTGATTCGAAGGCTCGACTAAGTTTTAATGATGTTATGGGAGGTGTTGGTATTTTTGGGTTGAGGTCCCGAGGGCCTCGGGTGCGATTTCGGTGAGTTTTAAGCGAGTCCGGGCATTACCGAGACTCAGGCATTGATTATGGTGCTTAAATTTATAGCTAGGGCGGAATTTTACCGCTGAGAGCGGTGCTTTTGCCGCTGGGGCGGTGGTTTTACTGCTGGGGCGGAAAATGGTCCGCGGTCCGCAATGAGGAAGAATCCGCAGGATCACTGGTCTGACTTCGGAAGCCTATATCTTTTGATCTACAAGGAATTTTGAGATGATTCAAAAACAAAAGTTGTAGCCCTTCGTTTTGTTTTTAGAAAGATAAAGAAATCACAATTTGAAAATATGTAGAGAAAGTTATGGCCAAAATACTAAAGCATGTCCCTGCAGTTAATATTTTCCGCTGTAGCAGTAGATTTACCACGGTCAGCAGTGGTTACCGTGGTCAGCGGTGATGGGGATCCGAAAGGTGCACTATAAATATGAGACTTGAGGTTTTATTTCATATTCTGACCGAGAGAGCTCGGGCTTTGGCGATTTTTCGAGGGATTTTTAAGAAAACCATCGAGGTAGGTTATTCTAACTCAATTTTGGCTAAAATACATGATTATAAGTTATAACGTTGGATTCATCATTTGAGTAGAGATTTGGGATGTAAATTTGGGAAAAATTATGGAACTTCATAAAATGAATTTTTGGGATTTGAAAGCCGATTCAAAGTCGGAATTAAGTGAAACTGGTATGGATAGTCTCGTAATTGAATGTGTTGTCGGATTTTGAGACTTTGGTAGGATTTTGAGACGTGGGCCCAGGGGTCGGGTTTGAGCAATTTCGATATTCTTGAGTTAATTTAATTATTTCGGTTGGATTTGTTCCTTTAGCGTATATTGATGATAATATACTGATTTTGGTTAGATTTGGAGCATTTGGAGGCCGATTCGAGAGGCAAAGGCATCGCTGGCTAGAGTTTGGACCGGGTTGAGATAAGTAATGATTGTAAATATTTGTTTTGAGGGTATGAAACCCCGGATTTCCCATCGTTGTGCTACTTTAAGCTGACGCACACGCTAGATGACGAGCGTGAGGTCGTGCGCCGTTGGGGATTGTGACTTAGTCTGTCCCGTATGACAGTTAAACCACGTATTTGATTGAAAATTGTTTGATATCATTGTGCTTTAGAAAGCACTATCATGTTTTGGGCTGAATGCCATATTTGGGCCTCGTGCCAACTATTTTGGACCCTTAGGGGATTTTTACTACTATTCCTCACTGTTTTGACTTCATATTTGTACTCAGTCATGCTGCATTCTACTATATTCATAACTCAGCCATATTTACTCCGATTTGATACTTTAAATGATATTTTGGGCTGAGCATCATGTTTTACTGTTGCCCGAGTGGCATGACTTCTGACTGAGTGAGGCTGAGGGCCTGTGTTGTGAGGATATTATGGGATCGGGCTGCACGCCGCAACAGTGTGGTACTGATTTATGATTATGAGGCTGATTGCCTGATTTGTTACACCACGAGGTGGCTTGACATGAGGTCAAGAGCCTGTTTGATCATGCCTCGAGATGGCTTGTTACTACGCTTGGGCCGTAAGGGGCCCCTCCCAGAGTCTGTACACCCCCAGTGAGCGCGGGTACCCAGTGTGAGTGATATGATGTAGCCCGAAGGGCTGCTGTTGTTTCATATTGTTGCCCGAGGGGCTGTTCTTGATCCATGTTTTTCCCGAGGGGCGATTCTTGATTCATGTTTTGATTCATGTTATGCCCGAGAGGCTTATTACGAGTGATTGTAAGGTAGCCCGATGGGCTAGTTCTGCTGATATTATGCCCGAGAGGCGGTTTATGGTACAAGTTTTCCCCGAGGGGATGTTTACGTTTCTATCAATTTTACTCATTGTTTTATCACTCGTTTGAAACTATTGAAAGTTGTTTTAAAAGGTTTTATTGAAACCGAGCATTATTTACGAAGTAAATGATTTCTGTACTGTTTTGGAAATGTACTACATTTGCTGTAGCGTTATGACGTGGCTTACATGTTTTCTTACTGCTCATCTTTCATTTACTTTTATTACTTACTGAGTTGGAGTACTCACATTACTCCCCGCACCGTGTGTGCAGATTTAGGTATTTCTGAACCCGGTAGCGGATGTTGGTTGCTTAGTGGTAGAGTCATCGAAGTTAGCAAGGTAGTTGCCCTACGTTCACAACCCTGCTCTTCTCCCTCTTGTCTTCCTTAGATTGTTTTAGTATAATTTAAGACTCTTCATTGTATTCAAACTTTAGTAGATGCTCGTGACTTGTGACACCCCGATGTCAGGCTTGTGTATTTATTCCGCATTGTTCATTTAGACTTACATTATGAGATATTTGATTAACTAAAGGATTAAAAATGAATTTTATTGAAAAATGGTTAAATTCGGGAATTGTGTCGGCATGCCTAGTTTCGCGATAGACGCCATCACGACCGGGTCAGTTTTAGGGTCGTGACAAGTTAGTATCATAGCCTAGGTTACATAGGTCTCATCAGTCATGAGCAGTTTTAGTAGAGTCTCGCGGATCGGTACAGACGTCTGTACTTATCCTCGGGAGGCTGCAGAACCTTTAGGAAAAACTTCACATTCTTGAATTTTTATCGCGCGTCCTTGATTCATCTTGAAATGTAACTCTTTGAATTCCTTCCACGCGTTCGTATGCGTGCATGAGCGCTTAGTATCAGATGTGCATCGATGGCTTATGATTCTCCGATCGAGGGGCGAGATGTGATCTCTGTGTGTTGATGTTGGGCCAGTCTGGAGGACTTGAGGTCGTGTTTTACCTGTAGCTTTAGCTAGGCTCCCAATATTTTCAGTCACTAATATGAGACTTTCATGTCCAAATGCAGATATCGAAAATCAAGTGGGAAACAAAAAAAAAAAAATCAAATACCAAGTCCTTGATCCAACAGTTGAATAGAAGAATCAAAAATACTCCCTTTAATATTCGAGAAATTATAGAGATTGTACTACACATTGTACTTGAAAATTTAATTAGTACAACTTGTTTAATTTTTCTTGTGTTTGATTTTCGTAGACTCAACACAATTTGCTTCGTGAAAAGTACACTTGTGCAATTTCAACAGCAATATATATATGCTAACATAGATTCCAAAAAATATTTCAAGCAAAAGTAGTTCTTACTTTAACATAGATATTATTACACAATAAAACCAGCTGATGATGATGAGCAGTCAATTGAGGGCTGTAGCCATTGCATTCAGTAGACCAACTCCAGTTTTAATTAAAGCAAATCTTCCTCCTCCTCCTCCACATCATCATCATAATCTTCTTCTTCTTCTTCTTCTGTAGCCATTGCAATATTCGCTAGATCCACTCCAATATTAATTATATCAATTAACAGATTGTTATCCTTTACAGATGATGATGAGGAGGAGGAGGAGGAGTTAGCAACTATGAATTTATCTCCTAAAGCATGCGAAAACGTCAAAGTTCCAAAACTTTTGCTCTCATTTGAATCATTTCTGCGCACTGGAAAAGTACATTCTCCTTTATAACGAGGAGCTAGAGAAACGAGCAGCTCCCCGACGTATTTATCATGTGAGAAAGTCCTTTTGCAAAACAGCTCAATCTTAGAAGGAATAGTACTCCCTTTTATGATATCTTTCTCGGGCACAATGAAGCAAAGTCTGGCATTCCACTTAGGATTCGTCTCGTTCAAACGATCCACTTCTGTGCACTTTGTCTTTCCTGCTATTGAAACCTTTGCATAAACTTTCATTCGACCGAATTCTCGAACATCTTGGAGGTCACTAGCAGAATGGACTGTAAAATAAAAATATCTGGCCTTCATGTTTAGTGGTATTACTTTATTAAGGTGCATGAAATATATCAGCTGTTCAAACGAATGAATTTATAGCGCTTATTTTACAACTCAAGGATGAGGTACTGACCACAAATCTTGAAAAATGATGATCCGTTGATCAAGTCAATTAACGAGTCAGTGTTAATAATTTTGATAGTATGGGCGAAAAAATCAGAATTATATTTAATGCAATCGTAAATTTCATTCTGAGTCAATGCATACATCGTACTTGACTGAAGCAAAGACCTGTAAAGGGAGAAGAGAGTAAGACTCGTAAGACTTTAAGTCGTCCAATACTCCCGAAGAGTAGTTAATTAAGAATTGAAACAACTATATGTATTTACCTTGAACTTAAATAAACCAATAAAATAAAAGTTGAAGAATATTCTTCTTTTAACAACGTCTAAGTTTTTCAACTAAAACAGCTCAAAGATACTATTAATAGGGATAAATTGAAAAATAGCTATATTTACTAGTGGTCATTCAAAAATAGTCATAGTTTCAAAAGTATCAAAATTTAGTCACTTTTCATATAAAGATAAATCTGAACAAAAACACTGTTTAATTTCGAAAAATACTCAAGTATAATATACTGGAGTTCCAGTATACTTTGCTGGAACTCCAGCATATTATACTGGACTTTCAGCATATTATACTGGAGTTCCAGTATAATGTGAGTTGAACGGAGTTTCAATCACAGCTCTTCCTCCATTAATGGAGGTTGCAATGAGAGAATCAAGTTGCAGTAACGAAGATGAGAACGGAAGAAAGAGAAAGGGAAATGTTTCTATATTTTTTGTACACCAGTAAAAGAGACTAATACATCATATATATATATATATATATATATACATACACTTTCCACTAATTTAGTCCTCAACTAATTATCACTAACCACCTCAGCTAACTCTAACAAACTAGTGACAGCTGGGTAAATGCCTCCACTAACTTGCCCAGCCGTTATTCCTTCAGCTCCTTTCACACTCCCCCTCAAGGTGGAGGGTGTAGAATGTTAAGCACTCCAAGCTTGCTCAACAAATACTCATGTTGTATTCTCCCAAGTCCCTTGGTAAGCAAGTCTGACTGCTGCTCTTTTGTCCCTACATGATATGTTTTGATTTTCCTATCCTTGATCTTGTCCCTTATAAAGTGACAATCGATTTCTATATGCTTTGTTCTTTCGTGGAATATGGGGTTGGCTGCAATCTGTAGAGCTGCTTACTATCACAGAACACATTCAAAGGTTGCTCAATTGGAATGCTAAGTTCTACAAACAATCCAAGTAACCACACTATCTCAGCAGTAGCTGCAGCAAGACTTCTATACTCTACTTCTGCTGAACTTCTTGATATTGTCTGCTGCTTTTTTGATTTCCTTGAGATCAATGAATCCCCATATTTCACTAGGAAACCAATCACTGACCTTCTAGTATTAGGACATGAGGCCCAGTCTGCATCACAATAACAAGTTAGACTGTTTGCACCTTTGCTGCTTAGTAGAATGCCTATCCCTGGATTTAGTTTGAGATACTTTACAACTCTCAATGCTGCTTCCCAGTGAGATTGCTTGGGTGACTGCATGAACTAACTAAGTGTTTGGACAGCAAATACTATATCTGGTCTTGTGATTGTTAGATATATTAATCTTCCAATCAACCTTTGATAGCCTGTAACATCTCTTATCAACTCATCTCCAGACACTCCAACATGTTCATCAAATTCAGCTGAAGTGAATTTTTGATTCATGTCTATTGGAGTCCCCACTGGTTTAGCAACCCCTAACCCCAGGTCAGAGATCAGCTGTAGGGCATACTTCCTTTGGTTTAATAAGATTCCTTTGTTGGATCTCATGACTTCAATTCCCAAGAAGTATTTTAACTCCCCCAAATCTCTCACCTTAAACTTTTGATTTAGAACATCTTTAGTCTCCTGAATGAATTGCTTATTATTTCCTGTGATAAGTAAATTATCCACATATACAAGCACTGCCACAAAATCTGATTCTCTCCTCTTGGTGAATAGTGAATAGTCATACAGACTTTGCTTGTATCCTGCCTCCAGAAGTGCTTCTGTAAGTTTGATGTTCCGCTGTCTTGAAGCTTGTTTTAATCCATATAATGTCTTCACTAACTTGCATACTTTAGTCTCCCCCTGTCTTTTAAAACCTTGAGGCATCTCCATATACACTTCTTCATATAAGTCCCCTTGCAGAAAAGCATTATACATATCCATTTGATACATGTTCCACCCTTTAGATGTTGCTACTGTAATAACTGACCTCACAATTACCATTTTGGCAACAGGTGAGAAGGTCTCATGGTAATCTAACCCTTCGTTTTGGCTATAGCCTTTTGCTACTAGCCTGGCCTTGAACCTTTCCACATCTCCATTAGCTTTGTATTTGATTTTGTACATCCATTTTGATCCAATTGTGTTTTTTCCTCTGGGCAGGTCTACTATCTCCCATGTTTTGTTATCCTCCAATACCTTGATTTCTTGTTTCATTGCTTCAATCCATCTTTTGTCTCCTGATGCTTCTACAAAACTCTGTGGTTCGGTAAGTGCTGAGATCTTTCCTACAAAACTTCTACTTGCTTGTGAAAGTTGATCATAGCACAAATAATCTGAAATAGGATATAAGGCCACACTATGTGTCTTTTTCTTGGTAAAATAGTCTTGTAGCCATATGGGTTCTTTGATACTTCTACCAGATCTTCTTGGTTCTGCAGGTTCATCATGTGGATCTTGATGATGTTCAAAGGGTTCTGCAGCTTCTTCAAACACTACAGCATCAGCAGCATTGTTATCATTTTCATAACTAGCATCAGGCTCACTTCGTGATCATGATCTTCATGGGCTGCAGTAGTTGTATCCAGTTCAGGTTCAAGTACATCATCTACCATATCCCTGCAATGGCTCATGCTCATGCTCAACTGATGAACTCCCCCTAGCAGGAGCATTAACAGGATGCAATGAGGAGGACTTAGCAAATGGAAAAATATGCTCTTTGAAAACTACATCCCTGCAAACAAAAAATTGATTAGTTGCAAGGTCCAAGAGCCTATAGCCCTTCTATGTATCTGAATATCCCATGTGTACAGCAGATTTGGCTCTTGCTGAGAACTTGTTGTCATGTAGCATTGTTGTAGCATAGCACAAGCATCCAAAGACTCTTAAATGCTCAAGAAAAGGCTTTTGATGATGCAACAATTCATATGGTGATCTACCTTGTAAAATGATAGGGGTTAGCCTATTTATGATGTAAACAGCAGTAACTATACACTCTCCCTAGTATTTGGATGGTATAGTTGCCTGAAATTTTAGGGCTCTTGCTGTGTCGAGTATGTGTCTATGTTTTCTTTCCACTACCCCATTCTATTGAGGGGTGTAGGAACAACTACTTTGATGTATAATGCCATAATGTTCAAACAAATCAGTACACTATTTGCTAAAGAACTCTCCTCCATTATCAGTTCTAATAGTTTTAACAACTACATCAAATTGTGTTCTTAGCATAGAAAGAAACTTCTGCAACACAACTATTACATCACTTTTCAATTGTAGTAAATGTACCCAGGTATATCTGGAATAGTCATCCATAACTGTTAGAAAGTAGTATTTTCTATCATGTGTGGGAATCTTGTATGGTCCCCAGACATCCATGTGTAGAAGCTGCAAATGACTACTACTTCTTGTAATACTTCTAGGAAAGACTAATCTACTTTGCTTAGCCAATGGACATACAGAACAGTCCTTATTGTCATCTAGATCTTTAAGTTGTAAAAAGTCTATATTTTTCATTGTACTAATAGAAGTGTGACCTAATCTTTTGTGCCAAAGAATACCATCTACTGCTGGTTTCTGAACTGCTACCACTGATGCTTCCTTCAGACTTCTGGCAATATGTTTATCCTTCACCACATACAGACCTCCCTTTTCCTTACCAATCCCCCTTACCCTGCCACTCCAAAGGTCCTGAAACACACAGAAGTCAGGATGAAGGTGGACAGAGCATCTGAGTTCCTTTGTAAGTTTTGACACAGACAACAAATTAAATTTGAAATCAGGAACATATAACACATTCTTAATCTCCATATCATGAAGAAATGTTGCACTACCAATATGGGATATATTTGTCTTCTCACCAGTAGGCAAATGAACCTGATCATCACCATCTTTCAATTCAACCTTAGAATGCAATATGTCTAGGGAAGCTGCTATATGATGAGTTGCACCAGAGTCAACTATCCATTCTCTACAAGGATTTTCAGTCATTAGTGCAGTAGAAATGGTTGCCATATTGACTTGTGGAACTGTGGTATCCTTATTCAGCATGTCCAGAATCTGTTTGTATTGGCTCTCAATAAAGAAGTGTCCTCCTGCAGGATCCTCATTGTGTGCCTTACTACCAGCTGCAAGTGGATGTTCTTCACACTCTGCATTGCCAGTTGCACAATTGGCCACAACCTTTCTCTTAGCATTGAAATCTGCAGGGCACCCTATCAACTTGTAGCAATTCTCCTTCAAGTTACCGGTCATCTTACAGTAATCACATTTCATGAATGGTTTTTTTCCTTTGTTGCCTTGTCCTCTTCCAGCCTGCATAGCAATGGGATCTCTTCTAGCTCCCAAGACTGGATACGGATTAGATCTTTGACTTTCATCCTCAATTATCAATGCACAAGCTTGATTCAAGGTTGGTTCAACAGTTTTCATCAAAATCTGCCTCCTTGCTTGTTCATAGGTCTCATTCAAACCACTGAGAAATTGAAGTAACCTTTGGCGTTGAAGGTGCTCAATGTAGTCCTTAGATTTAGCACAATCGCAACCTGGTGTGGGAATCAGGGCATCATACTCCGACCACATCTCCTTCAGTCTAGTAAAATATGAGTCAAAAGAATCAGTACCCTGCGAAATTGTTGCAATTTCTCTGTGCAGTTGGAAAATCCGAACTCGATTCACCTTATCAAATCTCTCCTTTAAATCTTCCCAAACTAGGTGTGCATCCGATGCGTAAGCTATTCCGCTAACTAGGTTTGATGAAACAGTGTTCATGATCCATGAGAGCACAATTGCATTGCATGTCTCCCACTCCTCATGCAATTCCTTCTTAAAGGTCTCCTTTTTACACTTACCAGTTACAAAACCTAGCTTTCGCTTAGCTTGAAGAGCTATTCACATTGTCCTTTGCCACAATCCATAGTTTTCAGATCCGGTGAGTTGAATTGGAATCAAAACCGAGCTCGGAGTATTAGAAGGATGCAGAAATAATGGAGGAGTGTGATCAATTTTCTCCTCCCCCATTTCTGGACTTCAAGCGAGAATTTGAACCACACGAGCAAAGAATTATTCAATCAGGAAGCAACCAGTATCGATCGCTCTGATAACATGTGAGTTGAGCTGAGTTTCAATCACAGCTCTTCCTCCATTAATGGGGGTTGCAATGAGAGAATCAAGTTGCAGTAATGAAGATGAGAACGGAAGGAAAGAGAAAGAGAAAATGTTTCTATATTTTCTGTACACCAATAAAAGAGACTAATACATCATATATATACATACACTTTCCACTAATTTAATCCTCAACTAATTATCACTAACCACCTTAGCTAACTCTAACAAACTAGTGAGAGCTGGGTAAATGCTCCACTAACTTGTCCAGCTGTCATTCCTTCAGTTCCTTTCACATATAATATATCGGTCCAGCATAATATGCTGGAAGTTCATACACAGGTGCATCGATCTCCAGTATATTATGCTGGACCTTTCTATGTTGCAGCAAAATAATGGCTATATTTGAATGATAAATCCGAAACTGGCTAGCTCGTGCTATTTTTACCTATTAATATGATGTGATATTGTCGATTTTTGGGGCCAAGACCGCACAATTTTCTCCAAATGCCTCACACATTAAGAGTATCAAACACTTTATAACTAGCTAACTTTTCTTTTTTATTTTTTTTTATATAAGACTTTGCTCGCACTCCCAACAAGGAGCTTTTGAAAAGTCATTGAGACGAAGCTACAACTGATCCAAATGCTTGTCATCATTTTATCTTAGTCGCACGAGTATTCTTATTGTTAACAGCTCTCACTTAGAATTCGCTTTCTTAGTTCAAAATTATAATTAATCCAAAAAACATGCCATAACTCAAGACACCAATATTCCCAACAGATCAGAGTAACAGTTTTATTGCAAAATCAGAATTATACTTGTCGGGCGTGAATTTTAGGTGGAGACGTGAATGAGATCGTGAAATTCTGTCCATGTTAATAGAGCTAGTAAATAAACTGATTGATTCTGATTTCTGATCATTAGCCACTTCAGTTGTGGTTAAATAATCCTCCCCACTAAGCATAACATATTTTGGTTTGAAATCATGTGGTCACATTTCATTTTGCAACACTGTTGAATTATCCTAGTCTAACCCTAACAACTATATTCAAATCGATGGTACCAATAATCTATCTTTGGAGACAATTTTCGTAATAAGAGACAAATCCTTGCTGAGACTCATTAATGCTCGCAAAGCGTTGTATCTAAAGGACCAATTCCTAATCCAGCTAGTAAAAGATTGAATTAATGGATATAACACTACATAAAAAATAAGTAAACTTCTTTGAAATTAAACTTACCATATACAGCAGATGCAAACACTAGTCACTAGTGTATGCACAGATATGTTTTTTATATATATTACCATCTAGCTAGTATCTTGAAGCTGCCACCAGCGAACTCGGTTAATCCAAATTCGCGTGGTATAAGTCCCATAAAAAGGGAAAACGCTCCTAACCACAAGTTTCTTTATTTCGGAATTTAAATCTCAAACCTCTGATTAAAAATGAATATTCGTCCTTCTAACACTCTATGGCGGATTTAAAAAAAATCAGATTTTGGATATAACCAGATGATGATAATTAAGTTGACCAGTCAATGTTGAAAAGTAATACACGCGGAGGAGTCAGTGTTAAATGTGGCTGCGACAAGTGGCAATACTAGTCTTCCTGCTCTGACTTAATGCAGTACACATGGTACTCTCGTAAGGTCCACATGAATCTAGATTTCACTATATTGAACCAAATGTGTCTAATAAACACAAAATCTTCTCCAAAGGAGATTAAATTATATGATTGATGATTCATGTAAAAATTTATTAACACCATCAACTTACTTATAATTACATGTAAATCCCTTTATACCTATAATATAATAATAATAATAATAATAATAATAATAATAATAGCAATTAACGAGCTAATTACAAATTAAAATTAACTCATAATGTAAAAAAATCTATACACCATTAATAGCTTAAATCCTTGTCCAAAAAGATTAGTGAATAAAAGACAGCGAAGAGCGAAGACTCATAATATTGTATTATACTGTATCGTTTGCTGAATACAATGTTTGGATAGATTGTCTCATTTGTCGTCGTTTCATGATATCACTCACTACAATATGAAGAATAAACTTGCAATATTATAAAAAAAATATAAAATACAGGGTAAAATTACTATATAAAAAGTAAGATAAATGATAAAATAAAATTATTTAACAATAATAAAGGATGAGAGTGAGAAAAAAAAGATAAAATAATGACGCGACCACACCAAATTGGTTATTGTATAAAGTGGCACATTTCGTTGTTATGTAACGACGAATTTAAAAATACGATACAATAGAATTAAATTTAAGTAACAATCAAAACAAACATCGTATTTAAAGTAACAATACTACACAATATAACGGGTAACAACCATCCAAACAAGCCCTTTTTCAATTCCATTTTATACCAAATGCCCTTCTTCCGGTTAGAGGGTAAAAGAAAAAGGAAAGAAAGTGTCAGAGACAGTTTTTGCTTTTCAAACAATTGTGTTTTGGGTGAATTGACTATTGAATTAGCTATTTATTGTCTTGAACATGTAAAAGCGTCGAAGTTTCAAAGAAAAAAATTGAACATGTTAGAATCAAATTATAGAGACAGAGAAAAGTAGTTTGGGGCGAATCAATTTATTTATTTCCTAAAAATACCAAAATTGTATCCACTGTTATATATGTCCGAGACAGTACAATATTAAGATCAGAAGCTCTAATTGATCATTTTTCTCTCTTGATGAATAGAATTAAAAGGCATATATTCGAATCACATGAGTGGAGATGGTGATTTTGCAACCATCAACTGATTATTAGTATTATTATCAACATCTATGCAATTAAATATGCATTCACAATATGTAGAACCATCATTTGCTATTTGACACGATGCTTTGTAAATCAAATAGAAAGTAGCCTGAATGCACAGTTTCAGACACCTGTCATGAGAACTGGTGCAAATGTTAAACCCAACGTCAACTGAACATTGTTTCCCTTCAACTTTACCAATAATTCCCCCATCTGCATTAACAAAAAAAAATGTTATTGTTGTAAAATAGAACTAAGACATAATTATTAGTATGGTTTTTTTGTAGCTTGATATAATTGTCCAAATGTTGGTAGAGAAGAAACAGAATGTATACCTGATATAAAAGTTAGGAGGACGACAACGAGGAGTATATTGACGAACTTTGCCATTTTGAAAATTCGTCAACAAAATTTACTACACAATACATATGATTTTTTTCTTGGATTCCTTCTTATACAATGTCCTTGGGCAAGAAGATGTTGAAATTTTAGTATTAATTTTACTCTCTTGATTGTTTTACCAATTGTGTCAAGATAGACGGATTTCGTGTTTTACTATTTATTTACTAGTTTACTAGTATAAGAATTAAAAATTCCCAAAATATATATGTCATAATTATTTTCCCATACAAAGAGGCTCAAATATTTCGTTTTTTATTTTTTCCAGAAAAATCTCAATGGCATAATTTTCTTTCCAAACAAGGAGGGCAAAATTTTTTACCTTGTTTAACGCTGAAATTTTTGAAAGATAACTTTATAAAATGTACCTGATACAATTTTCCTTCAAGTGTATCAATAGTAGATGCTGTTTTGTAGCTGCATCGGTTGGATTTTAATTTATTACCATTTTTAGTTAGCATTCAATTTGCTCTAAATTCATACCATAGAATAAGCTAATACCGTTCTACTTCACCACCCTTTCATGAAACTAATATGTTATAAGTTCTGACTATCTATCTATATCTATATCATATTAAAAGCACAAAAGTCCTTAGCAAAATATCGTTCGCCTTCTTTACCCTCTATACTAGATAAAATAGTCATGTAATTATTTACCTAAAATTTTGGACTTTAAAATCAACTAACAGTTTGTTTATTAAATACTTTCTTATTTTAACTATGTACAAGATCCTAAGTATTAAGAAACTTCCTAAATTATTCTAAGTTTCCATTTGTTTTAACCATGTTAGGAACCGTTAGGAAATTCTTTTCCAAGTCTTTAGCCTTTTATTTTGATAATAATAATTGTGACGACCCAAAGGGTCATCACTGTTTTCTTATCTATTCCGAGCTTTCGAGGCCTAGAAAATCCCATTTATGCTCGTCTCGATTTGCGTGAGTAGTCCGTACGCGTAGCTGGAAGCTTAAATATGAAATTCTGTGAAAATTTGCTAAGTTTTGATATTAAAATGAATAGATTTGACTTCGGTCAACATTTTGGGTAAACGGGCCCGGAACCGTGAATTTACAGTCTCGGAAGGTCCGTAGAAAAATATGGGACTTAGGCGTATGCACGGAATCGAATTCCGACGTCCCAGGACCGAGAAATGAATTTTTGAGTAAAATTATTTTCTGAAAATATTTAAGGAAAATGAAAATAAAAACGGATTAAAAAGTGATGGTATCGGGCCCGTATTTTGGTTCCGGCGTCCGGTACAGGTCTTATATGTAATTTAAGCGCTTTCTGTAAAGTTTGGTTGAATATTTGAGGAGCGTTGGCTCAAATTATAAATGAATTACTGAGTAAGAATGAAAGAAAGAGAAAGGATCTTTGAATTATTCCCTCGCCAATTATTTATGGAATTGTTGATATATTCCTTGCTGGAAATATTATTGTATATTATTGAGTTCATATTGGACCCCTATTAATAATTTTCAGTTTATTTTCCTTGCCCCTTAACTATGATTGTTGTTTGGGTGAGGAAGAGTGGTAAAGCACGAAGGGTGATTCCGTGCATTGTTTGTTAATGTGAGGGAAGAGTGTAAAGCACGAAGGGTGATGTCGTGCCGTACGATGTGCCATTCCGTACTGATATCTATTGATTAAATTGTGATGAAAGAGAGTAAAAGCACGAAGGGTGATGCTGTGCACAGTTTTATTTTATATTGTTTGGGTGAGGAAGAGAGTAAAAGCACGAAGGGTGATGTCATGCACATATCGATTCTTTTAATACTTGTTGATGTTATGACTTTGTTGACTCCTTTTTATTTAGTATTTCTATTTAATATTGTTACCTCCCCCTAAAATATTCTTTTCCCATATTGACTGGTTGTTTCCTGCAACTTCCTTGCTATATATATATATATATATATATATATATATATATATATATATATATATATATATATATATATATATATATATGTTTGAACTGCACAGGTTTAATTGGCGGTCTGGTTCTAGCCTCGTCACTACTTCGCCGGGGTTAGGCTAGGCACTTACCAGCAAATGGGGTCGGTTGTGCTGATACTACACTTTGTGCTCTTTTTCACAGATACAGGTTTTGGACAACAGCAGCAGTAGCGCGGGTGTTAGCATTTCGACCAGCGAGACACTGAGGTAGCCTTGCAGGCGTCCGTAGGCCCGGCGTTTCCTCTATCTTTATTTTTAGTCTGTTATCTCATGTACTCGAAACAAACAGTTTTATATTCCTTTCAAATGGTTGTGTTTAGTACTCTTAGTAGTTCGTGAGTAATGTGACACCAGTTCTTGGGTAGAGGATTATGTTGAAATTCCGTATTTTATTTAGTTTTATTAACTTAAGTCTTCCGCTCATTTAATTTATTTCGATGTATTATATCGTTATTGTTAAATTGTTAAAAGAAGAATCTTGATAACGAATAAGGTAAATAAGAGTTGGCTTGCCTAGCTCCTATTAGTAGGCGCCATCACGACTCCCGAGGGTGGGAAATTCGGGTCGTGACAAGTTGGTATCAGAGCACTAGGTTACATAGGTCTCACAACTCACGGACAAGTTAGTAGAGTCTGAGGGATCGGTACAGAGACGTCTGTATTTATCCCCCAGAGGCTACAGAGTTAGGAAAATTTCACATTTGTTCTTTCCTGTCGTGCGGATTTGTTCCTCAAATGCTAATTGAATTTCTACTCTGTTCTTTCGCAGATGGCGAGAACACGCGCTTCCTCATCTACCGCTCAGCAGCCCGAGGCCCCAGCAGTAGCTCCCAGTAGGGGTAGAGGCCGAGGCCGAGGCCGTACTAGAGGCCGAGTGTCACGACCCAAACCGAAGGGCCGCGACGGGCACGCGGTGCCTTACTCAACCGAGTACCAACGTAACATATCTTTCTTATCATACTATTATGGGTAAATGAGCTAGAAAACCCTTCATGAGATAACAAGAATAAAACATAAGGGAATACTTAACGTATGATTACCTAACATGATATACAAACTTATACATGTGACATACGGGCCTATAAGGCCGACATGACCATTTGTAAACTCAAAACATAGGCCGACAAGGCCCTACAAGTATCCATACACCTGATATCTGTCTACAAGCCTCTAAGAGTACATAAAATCATAAAGGTCGGGACAAGGCCCCGCCATACCAATCAATACATATCCAAAGCATACTGACCAAATAGGCAACTCCGGAGCAAGTGGAGTACACCAACACCTTCGCTGAGCTGATAGCCTACTAGGAGGAATGTCAATCTGTCTATCGGGACCTGCGGGCATGAAACGCAGCGTCCCCAGGCAAAAGGGACGTCAGTACGAATAAAGTACCGAGTATGTAAGACAGGAAAGCATAAACCCAGAACAGTAATGTAAAGAGAGATAGAGGAGATACAACCTGTAACATCTGAGTGCCTCTGGGGGCTACTGACATGAAATGCATAATACATATATATACATAAGCTTTTAAAAACATACGCCTCTGTGGGCATCATCATCATCATATCATACCCGGCCTCAAAGAGGACTCGGTAAAAAAGTACCCGGCCATCATAAGGCTCGGTAGAATCGTACCCGGCCACGTGGAGCTCGGTAAACCCAACTGATCAGTGGTTGCACAATAGGTGCCATACCCGGCTGACTATAGCGCGGCTCGGTAGAGTAAAGTAGATACATATATAATGCATGCTGGAATCATGGAGTCACGTTCTAAACCTTTTGGAGAGACATAAGGTCATTGCACCATCGATTAACATTATGGACATCATACCATCAATATGAACTTCACTAGGACTCAAGGATCATATATGCTTTCTTGGAATAACTTTGTAAGGAAAGAATAACATGGACAACCTTAGTTGCTGGGAGTAGATTCATTATGAAATAGCGTATCGTTTATGTTCGTTTCACTTTAGATCATGCCAAAAGAATGAAGGAAGAGCCTTAACATACCTTAAACATGTTGAGTCCTTAATACCTTCCAAGCAACTCTTCAAACAAGTCAACTCGATCTATCATAGCATAAGGAGATTCAAAATCAGTGTTGAACAAAGGCTAAGTCTTTAACTTAAGCTAGTAGCTCGTCTACGTAAATTCGGGCAGCATCTCCCTTGTAACAAGGGCCTCCTCCAATACCATATACCAACAACAACAGCCAGGGAAGTCCAGCAACCTATAAATATCAATAACAAGACACCATATAACAACAACAAGTCACAACTACTTCACGACGAGCGGCAAGCTCCGATTGGAATCCGTATAACCCATATCACCCCTTATAGACTTCTTACATTAATTTAACAGTATCATTAACATGATAATGAAGTCATTCATCAATGATTCCATCCTTATACCATATATTTATAACAAAGGAAACAATCCTCAACTCCAACTATCTTCAATTAGTAGCTTTATTCACAAGTTCATGTCTACTCCATCCATTTAACTTAATCAACATCAAGATAACCTTAAGCACATGCAAGAAGACAATACACACAACTCCTATAGTAACTTCAAGTCGAAATCCAAGTTATATTCAGCTCACAACAACCCTCAATAGCAATACAACACCATAGAAGTGACTTAAGCTAATCCAAGTACTATCTTGTAGTTTATCATCCTAACAACTTAACCAACATAAAAGAAAGCTTAATCACAATTAGTAGGCTGTTATACTCACCTTAGACAGCAGCAACAACTTGGAATTTCATCCAAATACAGCCCACAACAATCCTCAATGACAACACAACCTCAAAGAGGTGTTGTTCTTCACTAGACCTAAGTTTTGATGTTGAGATATGGTGTAATCACTTTGGAATCACTTCAAACACTTGTGGAATCTGTTTAGCAGGGTTAGAAGAAGTTTGGAGACGAAGTTGAGTTGAAAATAAGTGAAAAATAGGCGTCCAAATCGTTTATAAAGTGAAGTAGGTCGACCACCGCCTAAGTGGGTCCCATTGTGAGCTGCTTGTGCGGTCTTGCGAAAATGCGAATATCTCTCTACTCAGATGTCGTATTGATGAATGGTTTAATGCGTTGGAAACTAGACTCGTAGATCTTCAATTTGATATGTAGATCATCCGTTGATTCCAAGTATATTGGGAGAAAAGTGCATCTACATTTGACCTAAATTTCAGCATATTATAAATGCAACTTGTGATGACCTTTGCTAACTTTTGTTCCATAACTCGTTTGACTTAAAAACATAACATACGACTATCATATGACTATAATAACTCATAAATTAACCTCCTTATCATGTTAATCACCCTAGTCTCACCCCAAAAGAATATGTTATAATATTCCAAACTTGTCGATTTTTTGACGAAACTTATTTTCTTCAATTCGTTTAGCGACTAAGCTTTCCAACCCTTTTGGTACTTATTATTCATGATCTTAAATATTTGTAACCTCCAAGGTAACATGATTAACTTACTTTATTTGCTTCCAAATATAATCTCATTTTCGAGCTTACATCAATGACTTACGACGTACTCTCACGTATGAAAACTTGGGGTGTAACACCGAGGTAGGGGCAGAGCTCAACCCCGAGCAGCAGCACTAGTGGCGGAGCCTCATATTAATTTCGAGGGGGGGGGGTTCCAGCCCCAGCAGTTCAGGTGGGCCCAGCTCAGGTCCCAGAGGGGTTCATTGCTACCCTAGTTCTTCAGGACGCTCCGGTCCGATTGGTAGGCTTTATGGAGAGTGTCACCCGAGCGGGTTTTCTTCTGGCAGCACCAGCTACTTCCCAGACGGGAGGAGGGACTCAGACTCCTGCTACACGCACTCCGGAGCCAGTAGCTCCCCAGGTTCAGGTTCTAGTGGTTCAGCCAGCTATGGCAGTTCAGCCGGGTATAACAGCTCAGCCCGGCGATGGAGCGGCCATGTCCACCGATTCTTTGTGGAGGCTGGATAGGTTCACCAAGCTCTTCATTACTACATTCAGCGGCACATCTACTGAGGATCCCCATGATTATTTGGATAGATTTCATGAGGTTCTTCGGAACATAGGGATCGTTGAGACCAATGGAGTTGATTTTGCTGCCTTTCGTCTGTCTGGATCTGCCAAGATTTGGTGGAGGGATTATTGTTTAGCTAGACCAGTCGGTATGCCTTCATCTCCAGGTTTCCCACGGTACTTCAGGTGGTCGTGGTTCTTAGACGTACTATTCTGATCAACAACTTTACAAAGCACTATCAGCTCCTATCAGTGCACCTCTACTTCAGAGTTTTCGAGGTGGTCATTCAGGCCGACAGGGTCAGTCCCAGTCTTCTCAGCAGCCGAGATCTTGTTACACTTGTGGTGAGCCAGGTCACATTGCCAGATTTTGCCCTCGAGCACCGGGTAGTTCTCAACATCAGGGTTCTCGTGCCATAGTACCGGCACCAGGTGTTCCACAGCCCGCCCAGCCAGTTAGAGGTGGGGGTAGAGGTACTAGAGGTGGAGGTAGAGGTCATAGAGGTGGAGCTCAGATCGCTAGAGATGGAGGCCAGCCAACAACAGGCCATCCTAGGGATATGGTTCAGGGTAGTGGGGCCCAGCCTCGATGTTATGCTTTTCCAACCAGGCCAGAGGCTGAATCTTTAGATGCAGTCATTACAGGTACTATTCTAGTTTGTGATAGAGAGGCTTCAGTGCTATTTGATCCAGGGTCTACGTATTCGTATGTGTCATCTTACTTTGCGCCGTACTTGGTTCTGCCTAGTGATCCACTGAGTATTCCTGTTCATGTGTCTATACCGGTGGGTGATTCTATTGTGGTCGATCGAGTCCATCGTGCCTGTATTGTGGTGATTGAGGGTCTTGAGACCCGTGTTGATTTATTGCTATTAGACATGGTCGACTTCGATGTTATTTTGGGGATGGATTGGTTATCACCCTATCGTGCTATCTTGGATTGTCATTCCAAGACTGTGACCTTAGCCTTACTCGATATGCCCCCGCTTAGAGTGGAGGGGGACTCCTGGTCACTCTACCCGCAGCGTTATTTCGTACGTGAAGGCTCAGCGTATGAGAAGGGATGTTTGGCTTATTTGGCCTATGTTCGGGATTCCAGTGCTGAGGTTCCCTCTATTGATACTGTGCCCGTGGTTCGTGAGTTCTAGGAGGTTTTTCCTTCAGACCTGCCGGGTATGCCACCCGACAGGGATATTGACTTCTGCATTGTTTGGCTCCGGGCACCTAACCCATTTTTATTCTGACATATCGCGTGACCCTGCCAAAGTTAGAGGATCAGTTGTAAGACTTGCTTGAGAAGGGTTTCATTAGACCCAGTGTGTCGCCGTGGGGTGCGCTGGTGTTGTTTGTAAAGAAGAAAGATGGTTCGATGAGAATGTGCATCGATTATCGGCAATTGAACAAGGTTACAATCAAGAATAAATATCCACTACCGAGGATTGATGATTTATTTGATCAGCTTCAAGGTGCCAAGGTGTTTTCAAAGATAGACTTGAGATCTGGCTACCATCAGTTGAAGATTAGGACATCCGATGTTCCTAAGACAGCTTTCCGCACTAGGTACGGACATTATGAGTTCTTGGTCATGTCTTTTGGGTTGACAAATGCCCCAGCAGCTTTTATGGACCTGATGAATCGAGTGTTCAGGCCTTATTTAGAATTTTTCATGATAGTCTTCATTGATGACATATTGATATACTCCCACAGCCAGGAAGAGCATGAGCAGCATCTCGGAGTGGTTCTTCAGACTCTGAAGGATAGTCAGTTATATGCTATGTTTTCAAAGTGTGAGTTCTGGTTGAGTTCAGTTGCATTTTTGGGTCATATTGTATCCGCAGAGGGTAGTTAGGTTGATCCGAAGAAGATTGAGGCAGTCAAGAACTGGCCTAGGCCCACATCAGCTACAGAGATTCGGAGTTTCTTGGGATTAGCAAGTTACTATCGCCGGTTCGTGGAGGGATTCTCATCTATTGTAGCCCCGATGACCAGATTGACCCAGAAGGGTGCCCAGTTCAGATGGTCGTACGAGTGTGAGACGAGATTTTAGAGGCTCAAGACAGCTCTGACTACGGCACCGGTATTGATGTTGCCCACAGGTTCAGGGCTTTATACCGTCTATTGTGATGCTTCCCGTGTTGGGCTTGGTGCAGCGTTGATGCAGGATGGCAAGGTCATTGCCTATGCTTCGAGACAGTTAATGATTCACGAAAGGAACTATCCAGTGCATGATTTGGAGTTGGCAGCTATTGTTCACGCATTGAAGATTTGGAGGCACTATTTATATGGCGTGGCATGTGAGGTGTTCACTGACCACAAATGTCTTCAGTACTTGTTTAAGCAAAAGGAGTTGAATTTGAGGCAGATGAGGTGGTTGGAGTTGTTGAAAGATTATGACATCACTATTTTATATCACCCCGGGAAGGCCAATGTAGTGGCCGATTCCTTGAGTAGGAAGTCAGCCAGTATAGGCAGTCTTGCTTTTACTCCGGTCAGTCAGAGGCCGCTTGCCTTGGATGTTCAGGCTTTGGCCAATCGATTTGTGAGGCTGGACATTTCTGTGCCTAGTCGAGTGCTAGCTTGCACGGTCGCTCGCTCTTCATTATTGGAGCGTACCCGTGATCGGCAGTTTGACGATCCTCATTTGTGTGTCCCTAGAGACCCGGTGCAGCGAGGAAGTGCCAAGCAGGTTACATTAGATGCTGATGGAGTTTTGAGATTGCAAGGGCGTGTTTCTATGCCTATGTCGATAGGCTTCGAGAGTTGATTCTAGAGGAGGCCCACAGTTCCCGATATTCCATTCATCCAGGCGCTGCGAAGATGTATCAAGATTTGCGGCAACATTATTGGTGGCATAGAATGAAAAAGGATATTGTGACATATGTAGCACGGTGTTTGAACTGTCAACAGGTTAAATACGAGCATCAGAGACCTGGTGGTTTATTTCAGAGAATTGAGCTTCCCGAGTGAAAGTGGGAGCGGATCACTATGGACTTTGTTACTGGACTTCCATTGACTCGAAAGAAGTTCGATGCAGTTTGGGTCATTGTTGATAGGCTGACCAAGTCAGCACATTTCATTCCTGTGGCGGTCACCTATTCATCCGAGAGGTTAGCGAAGATTTATATTCGGGAGATTGTTCGCCTTCATGGTGTGCCGGTATCTATCATTTCGGACCGAGGTACGCAGTTTACCTCGCATCTGGAAAGTAGTTCAGCGGGAATTAGGCACCCAGGTACAGTTGAGCACAACATTTCATCCTCAGACGGACGGACAATCAGAACGGACTATTCAAATATTGGAAGATATGCTTCGAGCTTGTGTTATCGACTTTGAAGGTTCGTGGGATCAGTTTTTGCCTTTAGCGGAGTTTGCCTACAACAACAGCTACCAGTCGAGTATCCATATGGCTCCTTATGAGGCCTTATATGGTAGGCGATGTCGATCTCCGGTCGGATGGTTTGAGCCGAGAGAGGCTCGGTTGTTGGGTACAGATTTGTTTCAGGAGGCCATGGATAAGGTCAAGATTATTCAGGAAAGGCTTCGTTCAGCTCAGTCCAGGCAAAAGAGCTATGCAGATCGTAAGGTTCGAGATGTAGCTTTCATGGTTGGTGAGCGTGTGTTGCTCCGAGTGTCTCCTATGAAGAGCATGATGAGATTTGGGAAGTAGGGCAAGCTTAGCCCTAGGTTCATTGGTCCGTTTGAAATTCTTGATCGAGTGGAAGAGGTGGCTTATAGACTTGCATTTCCGCCTAGCTTATCAGCCGTACATCCAGTTTTTCATGTATCCATGCTTCGGAAATATCACGGCGATCCAGCCCACGTGTTAGATTTCAGCACTGTTCAGCTGGACAAGGACTTGTCTTATGAGGAGGAGCTAGTAGCTATTCTAGACCGGCAGGTTCGTCAGCTGAGATCCAAGAGTTTCTCCTCTGTTCGTGTTCAGTGGAGAGGTCAGCCTCCTGAGGCTTCGACCTGGGAGTCCGAGTCTGATATGCGGAGCTGTTATCCCCATTTATTCCCCGACTCAGGTACTTCCTTCTTATGTCCGTTCGAGGACGAACGGTTGTTTTAGAGGTGGAGAATATGACGACCCAAAGGGTCATCACTATTTTCTTATCCATTCCGAGCTTCCGAGGCCTTGAAAATCCCATTTATAGTCGCCTCGATTTGCGTGCGTAGTCCGTACGCGTAGTTGGAAGCTTAAATATGAAATTTTGTGAAAATTTGCTAAGTTTTGATATTAAAATGAATAAATTTGACTTCGGTCAATATTTTGGGTAAACGGGCCCGGACCCGTGAATTTACAGTCTCGGAAGGTCCGTAAAAAAATATGGGACTTGGGCGTATGCCCGGAATCGAATTCCGAGGTCCCAGGCCCGAGAAATAAATTTTGAGTAAAATTATTTGCTGAAAATATTTAAGGAAAATGAAAATGAAAACAGATTAAAAAGTGATGGTATCGGGCCCGTATTTATGTTCTGGCGCCCGGTACAGGTCTTATATGTGGTTTAAGCGCTTTCTGTAAAGTTTATTTTAAAACGGATGTCGTTTGACGTGTTTCGAACTTAAAATGGAAAATTTGAAGTTTTATGAAATTTGGAAGAAATCATGGATTTTAAGGCTTAATTCATTGTTTTTTATGTTATTTTGGCGATCTGATCGCACGATTAAGTTCTTAGGATGTTTTTGAGTTAGTATGCATGTTTGGTTTGGAACCACGAGGGCTCGGGTGAGTTTCGGATAAGTGTCGGGGTGGTTTTGGACTTAGAAAAATTGCAGAATCTGTTGTTGCCCAGTTTTTGTTCTATGCGATCGCATGGCTTGTTCCGCGATCGCATAGTGTAAAATTTCAAGAGCCCAGCTTTCTCTATGTGATCGCATACTCCCTTCCTTGATCGCATAGAGTAAGTCTCAGGTGCCCCGAAATTTGTTCTATGCGATCGCAATCATTCATCCAGGATCGCATAGCTTGCCCCGTTTCCTTCTGTGCGTTCGCAACACCCCTTGTGCGATCGCAATGTCCAGCCTTCCCATCCCTATGCGATTGCATGAGCCTTTTCGCGATCGCATAGAGCAATTTTCTGCCCAGCGATTTTAAGTCCCAAAACAGAACACTTACGGGAAATTTCCCATTTTCTACAAACCCTCCCCTCTTCAAAGCGCTTGGGCGATTCTTGGAGCATTTCTTCACCAAAGTTTCTTGGGTAAGTGTTTCTTAACTCGTTTTCTTCATTTTCCATCAATATCAATTGAATTCCAAGGCCTAAACATGTGAAAATAGGTAGAAAATTAGAGAATTGGGTAGAGTTAGGGTTTTCAAATATTTCGCGAATTAGACCTCGTTTTGGGGTCGAACTTGAAAGCAAATTATATATTCGGGCTCGTGGGTGAATGAGTGAATTTATTTTGGTTCGAACTTCGTGTTTTGACCAAGCGGGCCCGAGGTCGATTTTTATAATTTCGGGCAAAATGTTTAGGAAAATATATTTAGGCATTTGGATTGGATTGTTTAGTATTATTGATGATACTAAATCAATTGTGTATAGATACGATTGGATTTAAGCCAAATTTGAAAGGAAAAGCGGTGCTTAAGGATTGAGTTGGCCATAGAACTCCAAGGTAAGTGTTGGTCTAACCTTTGCTTGAGGGAATAGGAGTTGAGTCTTAATTGCTACTTGCTAATTGTCGAGTACGATGTATAGGCATGGTGACGAGTATCTACACATTGGTGTCTAGTATGACCGTGAGTCTTTATATTACGAATATTTGGATTATGCTATATTCTCCATGTCTAAATGATGATTTCTATATATTGTGAAAAGTATGTGAAGGAAATTGTGATATTGAATATTTGAGGAGCGTTGACTCAAATTATAAATGAATTACTGAGTAAGAATGAAAGAAAGAGAAAGAATCATTGAATTATTCCCTCGCCAATTATTTATGGAATTGTTGATATATTCCTGCTGGAAATTTTATTGTATATTATTGAGTCCATATTTGACCCCTATTAATAATTTCCAATTTATTTCCCTTGCCCCTTAACTATGATTGTTTTTTCGGTGAGGAAGAGTGGTAAAGCACGAAGGGTGATGTCGTGCATTGTTTGATAATGTGAGGGAAGAGTGTAAAGCAAGAAGGGTGATGTCGTGCCGTATGATATGTCATTCCGTACTGATATGTATTGATTACATTGTGATGAAAGAGAGTAAAAGCACGAAGGGTGATGCCGTGCACAGTTTTATTTTATATTGTTTGCGTGCGGAAGAGAGTAAAAGCACGAAGGGTGATGCTGTGCAAATATCGATTCTTTCAATACTTGTTGATGTTATGACTTTGTTGACTCCTTTTTATTTAGTATTTCTATTTAATATTGTTACCTCCCCATAAAATATTCTTTTCCCACATTGACTGGATGTTTCCTGTAACTTCCTTGTTGTGTGTATATATATATATATATATATATATATATATATATATATGTTTGAACTGCACAGGTTTAATTGATGGTCTGGTCCTAGTCTCGTCACTACTTCGTCGGGGTTAGGCTAGGTACTCACAAGCACATGGGGTCGGTTGTGCTGATACTACACTCTGTGCTCTTTTGCACAGATACAGGTTTCGGACAATAGCAGCAGTAGCGCGGGTGTTAGCATTTCTACCACCGAGACACTGAGGTAACCTTGCAGGCGTCCGCAGGCCCGTCGTCTCCTCTATCTTTATTTTCAGTCTGTTATCTCATGTACTCGAGATAAACAGTTTTATATTCCTTTCAAACGGTTGTGTTTAGTATTCTTAGTAGTTCGTGAGTAATGTGACACCAGTTCTTGGGTAGAGGATTATGTTGAAATTTCGTATTTTATTTAGTTTTATTAACTTAAGTCTTCCGCCCATTTAATTTATTTCGTTGTATTATATCGTTATTGTTAAATTGTTAAAAGAAGAATCTTGATAACGAAGAAGGTAAATAAGAGTTGGTTTGCCTAGCTCCTATTAGTGGCCGCCATCACGACTTCCGAGGGTGGAAAATCCGGATCGTGACAATAATTTGATCATATTTAGTGTCAAATTTAGATACTTAAATATAAGAAAATTCTATCTTTGTCCTAATCCCTCGTCAGGCATATTTATTTTTCAAGTCTTTACCCTTAATTTTATGCTCAAACTTAAATAATTAAATATAATAAAACTTCATCTTTGGACAAATCCAAATTATACATAAGTTTTATACCTTTTTAGTCTATTTCTATTAGACTTATTGGCTAATTTGGTAACTGAAAGCGAAAAAACAAGCAAAATAAGTTTTTTAACAAATTGTTCTTTTAAATTTGGGTTTCTTCTCTTTCCGTTTATTGAAATGTTACGTTAATATTTTGAACGATTTAATTAGAATCCACCCAAAATATTATACTAGATAAATTAATCGTTCAATTATTTTTTTTAATTTTAAGACTTTGAAATCAACTAAAATTTTCCTTAGTTAAACCCCATTAATATTAGAGTTGTATTGAACTATTCCTATAAGATTATTTGTTATGCAAAACGTGAGTTAACAAAATTCTGTAGGAGTCAAATACACGATGAATTCTACAAACATAAAGATTCAAAACAAATGATTTTTTTTTACTATTTGAAAATCGAATTCTTATTGGAAAAGTTATAATTATTCTCAAATATTTAAAAATACAAATGAGAAAATATTCAGAATTTGAATTAATAAAAAAATAATGTCACGACCCAAAATCCACTGAGGGTCGTAGTGGCGCCGGACAGCGCTGTCAGGCAAGCCAACCAAAATACTTAATTAAATTCCAATTTAGACAATTTTGAAAACTCAGATTTTTTTTCCTTCTAATTTCGTAAGTTAAGAGACAACTGCTTCATTTCAAGTTTAATAATAGGCAATTAATACAAAATATTGCAAACCATCCTAGAACTGGGTGTCATAAGTGCATGAGCAATTTCTAAGAAATAATACAATACAACATCCGTTCCGAATATAGTGGACAGAAAGTAAATACAATTTACTGGAAGGGACTTTACTAGCTGTGGGCCGCCTCGAATAATGCAACTCACCTAGTCCCCGAATCATCCGTGCTGCTACGCCCAGTAAGCCACTAGAGTTACATATACTTGTGCAACAAAAATGCACAGAAGTGTAGTATGAGTACGAAAACAACGTGTACTCAATGAGTATCACGTCTAATCTCGAAGAAGTAGAGACGAGATGGTCGACTTCGACACTTACTAGTGATCCAATAATGATGTCAATAATACATTAAATCGTGGATTTCTATAAACATGATATTAATCCAATAGAAGAAAACAAGTAAACAATTATTTCTTTTTATAGAAAATTTCCGAAATTTCTTTTCATTATTATCCAAATATTCTCAAGCCATGAAGAGGCAATAACAACTTTAATAAAATTCGAGGTAGCAATACAAGCATGCGCAACTCATGCCGAGGTCGACGATCCCCTCCAACAGAAATATAAACTGTGCACTGCCGAGGGTCGAACGGCGCGAACCATAGATGCATTATTTAATCTGCCGAGGCGTTTGGCCCGCTCCAAAATTTAAACACACACAGACAGTCAATCAAGAGTCCACACAGAGCAAATATCTAAGGAAAGTCAATCCTCTTCTAACCATTTAAGAAAAAATGAAGTTTAATCCTTTTAGAATTTATTTACTAATTCAATGTGATTTGAGCAATTCAAGCTGTCCATAAGTCCACAAATAATCCAAGTATAGCATGCTTTGGGGTCCTAACTACCCGGACAATAGCATAATAGTAGCTACGCACGGACTCTCGTCACCTCGCGCGTATGTAGATCCCACAATTAGGAACACATAACCAATTAATTTACCTATGGGGACAATTCTCTCTTACAATGTTAGAAAGGAGACTCACCTCGCTCCGAAGATCCATAACCGGCATTCCACGCCCTTCCGAAGACTCGAATCGATGCACATCGCTCCAAAATTAGCCAATAATTATGTAAATCCATTAATATATGCTAAGGTACTCATTATAATCCAATTTATAACAACTCCTAACACCGATCGAAAAGTTGACGAAAATGCCCTCGGACCCACGTGTCCGAAATCCGAAATTTCTCGAAGATAAAGCTTACCCATGAACACACGAACTCAAATATATGATTTTCTCTTAATTCCATAATCAAAGTCGTGGTTAAATTCCAAGGATAATAAGTTTCTAGGTTTTCTCCCAAACCCCAAGTTTTGTACAAATTTCATGCTCAAATCCATACATAGTTGATGTATTTAACTCAAAATAGGTGGGGATGACTTACCTTGACGTTGATGACGAAAATCCCTTCTTTAAGCTCCCGAAAATCGCCCATGCCAAGTAAAAAATGGGAGAAGAATGGCAAATTCCCGCATTTAAAACAATCTTTTGCCTCCAGCTGTTTCCGCACCTGCGGCTCCTCTTCCGCTTCTGCGGTTCCGCAGGTGCGACCCAAGTACCGCATCTACGATCCTTCCCAAGCTGCCCAATTTTCGCTTCTGCGTTCCTCCTTCCGTAGGTGCGGTCCTGTTTCTGCGGAACCTTGACCGCATCTACAGTCCGCGAGCCCCTGACCAAAATCTGCTTCTGCGCTCCTCCTTCCGCAGGTGCGGTCCTGCTTCTGCGGAAATATGACCGCATATGCGGTCCTAGCTCCCTTCACCTCCAACCGCTTCTGCGGTTCCTTTTCTCGCTTCTGTGGTACGCTTCTGCGGTTAACCCATCGCAGAAGCGGTTATACCAGCAACCAGACCATTCAGCTATCTCAAAATTCCAAGTTTCGATCCGTTAGCCACCCGGAATCCACCCGAGGCCCCCGGGACCCCAACCAATCATACCAACCAGTCCCGTAACACATTACGGACTTGCTCGAGGCCTCAAATCATATCAAACAATGCTAAAATACCGAATCACGCTCCATTTCAACTTAATGAACTTTAGAATTTCAAACTTCTATTTTTGATGTTTAAACCTATCAAATCACGTCCGATTGACCTCAAATTTTGCACACAAGTCATATTCGACATTACGGACCTGCTCCAACTTTCAGAATCGGATTCCAACCCCGATATCAAAAAGTCCACTTCCGGTCAAACTTCTCAAAAACCTTCAAATTTCTATCTTTAGCCAAATGGTTCCAAAATGACCTACAGACCTTCGAATTCACTTCCGATCGCGCTCCCAACTCCTGAATCACCATACGGAGCAACTCCCAGACACGGAATTCCAAACAGTCATCGATATCACTGAAATGCACTTCAACCCAAACTTATGAAATTTCTTCCAAAGCTAATTTCAATAATAGGCGCCAAAACGCTCCTGGGTCATTCAAAACCCGATCCGAACATACGCCCAAGTCCGAAATCATCATACGAACCTGTTGGAACCGTCAAATCCCGATTCCAAGGTTGTTTACTTAAAAATCCAAACTTAGTTAATTCTTTTAACTTTAAGCTTCCGAAATAAGAATTCTCTTTCCAAATCAACTCTGAACTTCTCGAAATTCGATTCCGACCGTGCGTACAAGTCACAATACCTGAAATGAAGCTGCTCATGGCCTCTGACTGCTGAACGACACGCTAGAGCTCAAAACGACCGGTCGGGTCATTACATTCTCTCCCACTAAAACATACGTTCGTCCTCGAACGTGCTGAGAACTACACTGAAGTAGTCTAAAATCACTGTTTAACTTCTCATGCACCTTCCCGTGCTACCACAACTCAGTTGAGCACATCAGCTCGATCAATTCTGAAGATATCCCCCTTTATTCAAGCAAATAAGACTTATAGCCCAATACCAATATCCGGAATTCTATGCCCAACCTGTTTCCAACATAAGATCACCATGCCAATCACCACACGATGTACCCAAACATGGCTGCATAACTTTGCTGAATTCACACCCAGCATCACTTTACTCATCGGACCACAATAATATTTTCTGATCAACTTAGTCAAAATTCCACGAATCTGATGCTCCTATTGCACCCCATGACATACCCAAGTCTTACTCTAACTCTTACAATGCCGCCACAATAGAAGATATGTGCAGAAATTCATAATCAGCTGTCGAGTCAACCAATCATTGAGTCTATACTTCTGACAAGAAACATTACCTCATTTTGAACCAAATAATGATCTTTGCTCCTTAATATATTTCACGTAATCAGATTGCACTGATCCTAAATCCAACAATCTCGTCTCTCCCTATACGAACTGTTCAGGCAATAAGCCACCCAACATGACCAAAAGTCCCATATAATGCAATAATATGCCAATTGGCTACCAATTCGAACGCGATACAAAAGGAAGACGAACTCTGGAAGACGCACTAATACGGACTTTCCTTAGAAAATAGAAAGCAAGGCATACAAAAATAGCATATAGAAAGCTATACTCAACATCACACCGTTGCGGCACACAACCTGATTCAGATAACATACCCATGGCGGCGTGCCACCCGATCCACACATAGATCTCACATAAGGAGATGCACATCGAGCTGAATTTGCTCATTACAACAAAATACCGAATATCAGTCATAAGCATGCTAAGTGAAAAATAACATCCCTGAGTGAACATATAGCGCTATAAGTTACAAAGCTCAAGCACAACTGAGGTGCGATATACAATCTGAATCTCAAAAGCCATTTTGCTCATATAACATTATTTCTACGCGGATCCCCATCACATAAGCAATTCACCGAGCCGCCTCACAACTCACACGGTGCAATACATCATACATGAAATAGCTAACGACCACATAACACCCCGACTATTCTTCCGTAAGGAGCGCTTTGTTGAAATGAACACAACTGGCCTGACATAGAGCCCATATTCACATTTAAATCTAACCACCGACCTCAAGTCGATCCTGATCGTATCAACTAAGTTCAAAGGTCCATACTAACTTCCCTCTAGTCATAACACACAAGAACAACCGTCATAACCGGAGTACTCATCCACAGTCCACAACTCAGTAACCGAGTGCCCTCCAGGCATATATTCTCAATTTATCGATATCATCACAAATCTTCATACTTGGCTTAACTTCTTCACTCAATCAAGTGACTACATGCCACACTTATACGATCTTCCTGTGGGACACACTCCCACAACCTACCATAACAAACAACTGGGTCTTACCTCCAAACTACCGGCTGCACTAATGCTGAAAAGAGATCGAGAATCATTAACCAGGATGCAAAGCCTTTTTCACAAAATACCGATCTCAGGTGACACTGAAGACAACACCAACTTACCTTAAACATTGAAACTCCTTTCCTGCTTATCTGAGCTCGTGACATCCTTGTCCATACCAAACTGTTACCTTGATCTTTACTTAAAATTCTATACCACTCATTGCACCTCATGCCAATATACGATAGAACACACTTTGCATCATGGCTTCGGAACCACCATCGGGCTAACACTTCATCATATAAAAGCTTTTCACTTAACTCACTTTAAGAGAACCATGGCAACACACAGGTGAATTCTCATAACCGTAGAACATGAAAATCTGTAAGTAGTGGTTGTCGATGCCCACTTTTCTTCTTCCAAAATGGAGTTCGGAATCGGGTATACGACATTCGGGAGGACAACTCTATTCCCTTGCGAGAAATGAGTTTTTGAGTTCGAAGAGTCGCCACCTAATAATTATAGTGCATTAGGACACTTTAAGGAAGAATTTGAGATGAAGAACCAGAGTTTGGGTAAGGCTAGAAATTATCTCGAGGGGAAGGTGTTAGGCATCCCTCAAGATCCACTAGTGTGGTTCCCGGCCATGTTATAATTGTGACTTTAAGCAAGCAAACATAAATAAACAAGCAAGAATTACAAGTACAAGGGGGTTTTCATATAATAGTTGCAAATAATTTAAAACTAAAACGAAGTTAAAGAAGCTGAAATTTTACAAAAAAAGTAGTAAAAATTCAGAACAAACGAGTGAAGAGGGAGAAATTTTACATAATTGCTGGAAGTAGCAATTAAAGAAGCTGAAATTTGAGAAAAGCAGTTTTCGAAGTAAAATAAACAGGTAAAGGGAGAGGGGTCCTACATCTATAAATAATATGGATCACCCCACACAACGTCCGGTAACCGTTTATACACGTGGTGTTATCACGTGGTCATCATATCCATATTCTACCCTTCCTACCCCGTTAAGGTGTTAAAGCGCGAAATGTCTCGTTACTTATTGCATGCTAGTACACATCCCAATCCTATCATTCCGGAGGCATGTGGACTACTAGTCCTAAAGGGAAAGGGCTTTGGGGGGGCTTTTGAGAGTTTTCAAAGGACAAAATACTAAGGCGTCAATCAAAAAACACAGAATGCAAGTAAAGGGGAAAAACAAATAGACAAGTAGGGCTCAGGTAAGCCTCCTTAAATCAGATAAAGCCATAGAGTTTAGCATGTCTTGCACGTACTGGTTTGGTCTTAAATTAAATAAAGTGACGAGCGGACTGGTTCAACACATATTTTTGGACAGGAAGTCCGCATTAGGCTCGCTCGAATGTAGTTGTCTAAAACTAATCTGGTTGATTAATTAATCCTTTGTCTAAGTGTTGGATAGAACTACTAATTTTAAAACACAAACGGATTATAAAGCAAAGTTATAGAGTAAAGGAGTTTCAGAAAAACAATGTACTGCTTTTGAAAAAAGGTTTAACGGAAAAAGAAGTGAACTTCATAGGACATGCAGACTAATTGGAAGAAGAGTTTCACAAGTCTTAAATGAGTTTCAGAAAAATGCAGATTCGTTTAGAAAAGATCCGTTACTTTACGAGCTTCAGTAAATACTAATTTCAAAAGGTGAATGCTATTTTGAATGAACGAAACGGCTCAGATTCGAAGTTCCTATAGGCATGCTCTCTATGCATTAACTGATTTTGACCTTTTAAACAGGAGTACTGCAGACATGGTATCTATATGCAATTTTGTTGTTAAACCTAATTGTTTGCCTAATGATGTTATTATATGAAGAAATGCAAATCCCTATAGGCATGGTATCTATATGCTTAGTTGCAGAAATCAAAGGTTAAATCCTATAGACGTGCTTTCTACGTGTGAAGTTGCACAAATTAGAAATAAATCCTTATAGGCATATTTTCTACCCTTAGTGTATAAAAGTAAACCCCCTCCCTTTTTTTCACTAAAACCCCATGAGTTTATACAAGTTATTACATACCAGAAGAATAAAACTGAAATTAAAAGTACAGCAGGAATTATCAGCTACATCCGAACAGCCTAATTCAGACTTAATGTCTAATAATATGAGATTGAGCCACTTCCGAGATCCAGATTTCCAAAGCCTTCCCTTATCTAGGGTGTTTCAGAGATCCAAGGGGTTTCAGGAACCCCAGGCAGTGCTTACACCCCAGATATTATTCAGAACAAGTTATAGTGCAGTGTGGAAGAGCCAACCCCCAAGTGTCCAAGTTCAGAGGGAGCTCAGAGGTCCCAAGGCAAGGCTCACAAGAGAGGAGCAGAACTTAAGTTCTAAGAATGAGTGCAAGTGCAATAGAGAGGGGTAGGGAGTGCCAAGGCAGGTTGGTAGTCATACCTAACCATGAGGTAGGCTGGCACACCCCTGACCAAACCTGTTGGCCAAATATTGGAGAGTAAGGACCTATTGAGGTCAAGCCATAGCCTGGGCAGTAATTAGAATTCTGTTAGGCCAAAGCTTTAACTCAACACACATAATAAGGGAATGGGGATGGGAAATTGAAAGAGCTTAGGACCCAAAGGGTCCAGTTCATATCCATGGACAACAACTTCAGATATATTGCCATGTTTTTGAACCATAGCTCAAAACACATAAGGGGATATAGGAATGGGATTCGTTACAAGAAGTGAGCAGGATTGTTGGCCCAAGTAAAGGTTAGTTTTGAAGACTGACAAAGGAACTCATGATGAACCAGGTCCATCCAGTGGTCCATCCCTCAGGTGCACAAAAACGGACAAATTTGAGCATGTGGGTTGCACGTGATGGAGATAAGCTTAACTTGATGTATTTAATATCTCCTGATCGAAAAGGTTGCATAATTGATAAGGAGAAGGACTCCTTAATCAAAGAGAATACTATTCAAGATAGGGAAGGAGTTAGAAGTTGAAATCAACTAGAACTCTTCCACCAAGGAAGAGTTGCATCAGAACTCTAGATATTTCTTCATCTACTAACTCTATAAATTGCAGGATGTTCTCACATTAAAGTGTTGCACAAAAACGCATAAGTTAAACGTGAATTGGGAGCAAAATAACAAGGCTTTTTGCAAGCAATTCATGTGTGATTCAAGTGTGCAAACCTGAAGCTACATGAACCAGATTGAAGAACCAGCTCCATAAAGAGTTTTATGTGTCTTTCTTTCTTTCTAGTTCAATTGTAGTAGGTGTTTCATATTGTACCTTTCAGATTTATCTAGAAGCAATTGTAATAGGTATTTTGAGTATTCAAGTTAGATTTAACTTGAAGTTGTCGCAACAGTTAGAGGCTGGTTGCTACAACGAGATTAGAGGTAATCCTTAGGTTTACAAAGAGTTCTGTAAATGCAGTTTTGGCTCAGTGATTTTAGTGGAAGTTTGGGAAAATCCTACTGAGTACTAGGTCGTGGTTTTTTCACCTTTTGAGCCAGGTGTATTCCACGTAAAAATCTCTGTTTTCTTTATTTTATGTACTTTTAAATCCGCAAACAGCAGTAGTAAGTACATCTAGAAGAACTAGGTTCTTCTAGTGCGAAAATTGGGTACCACACAAATTACCCTCCTCTTGTGTGGTATTGACATTTAGAACATCAATTGGTATCAGAGCAGGTTATCCTTGAAGAGGCTAACACCTTAGGAAAAGATCAACATGAGTGCACCACCTGGGAACTAGGAAGGGCAATATACTGATAGGCCTCCACTCTTTAATGGCCACTACTACTCTTGGTGGAAAAACAGGATGAGAGATCACATCATAGGAGAAGACTATGAAATCTGGGACATAGTCATTGATGGTCCTCTAGCAACTACAAAGAAGAATGCTGAAGGAGTGGATGTGCCAAAGACAAGAGCTGACTGCACTGCCGAGGACTTAAGGAAGTGGGAAAAGAATGCAAAGGCCAAGAAATGACTTGTGTGTGGACTTGGTCCAGACGAGTACAGTAGAATTCAGAGCTGTACCACTGCTAAGGAAATCTAGGACACTTTGCAAGTGGCTCATGAAGGAACACCTCAAGTGAAGAGGTCCAGAGGAACACTGCTATATTCTCAATATGAGAATTTCACCATGAAGGAAGGGGAAACCATCCAAGAGATGTGTACAAGGTTCACCACATTAATAAATGAACTTAAGTCTCTTGGAAGGGTTATTCTTGAAGAAGACAAAGTTGAGAAGATTTTGACAAGGGTACTGCAAATCTCTTGGGAAAGCAAAATCACAGCTATTCAGGAATCAAAGAACATTGCCACTCTTAAATTGGATGAGCTAATTGGAAATCTCACTGCCTATGAACTTAGAAGGCAAACCATGAAGATGGATGCACCCAAGAAGGAAAGGAGCAGGCATTCAGAATCATTGAAGGTGCTGATCTAGAGGAGGATGAAATGACCATAATCACAAAGGATTTCAAGAAGTACCTAATGAGAGAAAATGGTCCTTCAAGAAGTGGAAGCTACAACAAACCAAGGGTTCCTGAAAAACAAACCAATGAGGGGTGTTACAAGTGTGGGAAGACTGATCACCACATCAAAAACTGCCCTCAATGGGAAATTGAATGGAAAAAGGAAAGAGCTGAACGAAGGAACAGGAAGAAGGAACAGGTTCATCACAAGAAGAACAAAGGATCAACAAAGGATATGGTTGCTGCTTGGGGTGAAAGCTCAGATGATGACTCAGAAGATGAAGATGGAGATGAACAAGCACTTATGGCAATTGGGAGATCCGATGAGGAATCTGAGGTAAGTATAATTCATCTCAAAGACAAGATTAAATTTTTGTCTAAAGAAAGTCTCTCTGAGTTACTTCTAGATTTCATTGATGAATTTGAGGTTATAAACAATGAAAATGAACAACTTTCTAAGGAGTGTGGTTTTCTGAAAGCTAAGTGCAAAAACCTGGAACTTAGGGCTAGTGAAGTGATAGTAAAAATGTTGAGTTGAAGAACCAGGTTCATGAACTTGACACCACAGTCCTAGAGCTCAAATCTGAAAATCTAAAATTGAAATTAGGATCTGGTAAGAAGGAATCTGATCACACGCAACTCACTTTAGAAGAAAATGTAGGAAAAACGAAAGATGAGTTGTACAAAAGAGATGAGCAGATAAGAGTCCTTAAGGAGGATCTAAACAAGGTTAAGCACGAGCTAGATAGAACTTGTAAATGGAATAGGTCCTCCGATGCACTTTCATGGCTACATGAACACCATAGTAGCAATAAGAGAGGACTTGGCTACGGGACCCCTGCACCTAAGTGGGATCCCAAAAGCTAGTACCTCACACTTCCTGAGAACAAAATTTGCACACATTGTGATAAAATTGTCACTTTAAAAGTGAATGTATTGCAAAAGAAAAGGCTATTCAAAAGAATAAAGAATTTGTTCAAGGGGAAATAGGCTGCCAGGTTGGGCTAAAAAGAATTTGATTCACCCTTTTGCCTATAGAAAGGGACCCAAGCTAGTTTGGGTTCCTAAGACTAACCCCTGATTTCCTTTTGTGGGTCCAAGTGAAAGGGAGCAGCCAAATATGGTACATGGATAGTGGCTGCTCAAAGCATATGACAGGAAGCAAGAACCAGTTCCTTTCACTTGAGGACCTCAAAGGAGGTAATGTCTCCTTTGGAAATGGGAAGAAAGGTGAGATCATTTGGGTTGGAAAGGTAGGTAAGACTAATTCTCACTCTATTGAGAATGTCTACTTGATAGATGGCCTAAAAGTACAGTCTAATCAGGGTATCACAATTATGTGATAAAGGTAAAGTGGTAGCATTCACCACTACCAAATATTTTCTGATTAATCTTACCATTGAAAATATTGTTTTACAGGGAAAAAGAGTAAACAATACATGCATTGTAGTTTTGTCCACACTTTCAGAAAATGAACTCACTTGCTTAAGTGTGTTGGACAATGATCCCCTCCTTTGGCACAAGAGAGTTGGACATGCAAGTCTGATTCAACTCAACAAATTAGTCTCTAAGGATCTGGTGATAGGGCTGCCTAACATCAAGTTCAAGGAAGACAAAGTTTGTGAGGCTTGTGCAAGGGGAAAGCAGGTAAGATCCTTTTTTAAATGCAAGAAAGTGGTAAGCACCACCAGAATTATGGAACTGGTCCATATGGATCTCTGTGGTCCACTGAGAACATTAAGCAGAGGTGGTAAAATATATGTGATGGTGCTTGTTGATGATTACTCTAGGTTTACTTGGACATTATTTTTAACATCTAAAGATGAAGCATCTAACATGTTTACTTCTTTTGTTAGAAAAACTCAGAAAGAACTAGGTAATCAATTTGCATCAAATAGGTCTACCATGGAACTGAATTTGAAAATGCTAAGTTTGCTAAATTTTTGCATGCTACATCATAAATAGTTACATGACTAGATCTCTTGTTAAGAAGATTCCCTATGAGTCACTTAAAGGGAGAAAGCTAAATATATCCCATATTAGGGCATTTATATGCAAGTTCTTTGTGCACAATAATGGCAAAGACTCCCTAGGTAAGTATGATCCCAGAAGTGATGAGGGAGTATTCTTGGGATATTCTTCACATGGTAAAGCTTATAAGATGTACAGTTAAAGAACTATGTGTGTAGAAAAAATGTATATGTTATTTAAAACTAACATTCTTTCTGATAAGCTGGAACATGAAGATGAAGCAATTGGGCTGGTAAGAAATTTAAATGATATCGCAGCCTAGACTGAAGCTGCAACAGAAGAAGGAACATATGATTGAACAGGTTCTTCTACCCAAGGCAACATGACAGGGGGAACTGACTAGAGAGGAACTGATCCTCAAACCTCGAGGGAACTTGTCCATGAACCTATTCCTCAGTAACAAAACTAGGAAGGAACATCCAAAGAAATTGACACTCCTATTGCAACATCCACAAAATTGGCTATAGATGAACCTGGTTCATCTGTTGATCAGAAGTTGTATAGGGGAATGATTGGTTCTCTTTTATATCTCACTACTAGCAGACCTGACATTGTATGCAGTGTAGGTCTTTGTGCTCGATTTCAGGTTTTCTAGTTGTAGAAAGAGCAACCCAGGTATGGCACACTTCCTTGGTTCATGTCTTGTGTCATAGGCTATCAAAAAGGCAAAATTCAGTGGCCTTAACTACTGCTGAAGCGGAGTATGTTGCTGCTGCTTCATGTTGTGCTCAATTGCTGTGGATCAAACAACAATTATTGAACTTTAAAATTGATGTGGCTGCATCCCTATTTTTTTGTGATAATACTAGTGCTATTAGTATGACAAAGAAACTGGTTCATCATTAGAGAACTAAGCACATAGATGTTAGGCACCATTTTTTTGAGGGACAACTATGAGAAAAGCTTGATCACTGTGGAGTTTTGTGCTACTAACAAGCAAATTGCTGACATCTTCACAAAAGCCTAAAGTAGAGATCACTTTGAGAGGAACGGGTTGGAATTAGGGATGATTAAGATCACCTAAAAGGACCAGTTCAAGGTTAAACGAAAAAAATGAAAAAAAAATTGAAAAACAAATTTTGGTTAGAAAGTCAGTAAATTGTACAATTAGATTAAATCTTGCTCAGTCTCATACTTTCCATAGTATACTCATGTGCAATGTGTTAAAATGACTCATTAATCTCTAATGATATTTTCTCTATTTTGGCAAATTTAGACTCACACAAGAGAATTATCAGTGGAGAACCTGGTTCATCAAGGTAATACGGTATGTTTTCTACACTCTGCATAATTTGAAATAACTATATTTGGATCATGAGCAGAGAGTCCTACCAAGCACCAAACTCCTTTTGGACTTATCCGTTACAAGTGAACCAGTCCCATTCAAAAGAGTCCAAACCAAATGGAAGTATCTAGATTCTAAGGATACACTCCAACGTCTCTTCAAAATTGAATTTCAGTTTAATTAAGCTTCGAAGAGTCTGAAAAGCTGTAGTTACCCCATCAATTATTCACCTGTATATTGATCAGCTTTAGTGTATTTCTTACCTCATCTCTCTCAAGCCATCAAAAACTCTCATTCTTCTTTCATCCTCCAAATACAAAGAATTCTAGAAATCTGAAGATTTAAGTCTGCTACTAAGGGGGAAGAAAGCAGGTATTCCGAAACTGAACAAGTATCTTCTGATTTTAAAGTTTCTCCTGAGACAATTTCTAAAGTTGCTGCAAATTTGGAGAATAGATTTGTAGGATGTATAGCAGGTGTTGAGACTACATAATTTGGAGAAGTTGGTGGTAAAAATGAAAAAGAAAAAAAAGAGAGCAAGGGCGCTAGGAGTACTGTGAGGGGAAAGGGTACAAGAGTGGATGATTCTTCACCCACTCCTGTTGGTATAACAAAAGAAACATATGCAATGGTTGTTTGGGGAGAGGAATTTACTGAAATAGAAGAGAGTGTGAGCAAAACACAGGGAAGTGGGTCTGGCAAAGCTACTGGGGGGTTGGTTCAACTTGGAATAGTTATAGATGAACTTGTTCCATCTGAATAGGAAACCCTCACGGACCTACTGATAGAGTTATCAATGGCACAAAAACTCATGCCATTCCCTATGGTTTCATTCTCACAACTTTGCTTGCACATTTCAAGGTACCTATGAAGAAGTGGGGTTAATACTCTGCTTGCTTGCGATTATGAAGTCAATGTCATTCTTAATGAACCCGGTTCATCTAAAAAGACACCTATCAATAGCAAAGTCAGAGTCTTGGTACAGGAGAGTGAGGCAAAGGATATTGAGATTGCAAGGCTGAAGACACGATTGGTTGAGTTAGAATCTGAGAGAGATGTTCTCAGAACTGAACTTGCAAGGGAAAAGGAGAAGAATGATGGAATTATTCAAGACATGCTGAAACTTCTCCAAGCAAATAACCCAGCCCCTACCTCTTCCAAGCCTTAAATTCTAGCCTGGTATAGATCAACCAGTGACCCAGTTCGGGACGTTTTGTTTCTTTTGTTCATGTTTTCAGTATTTTTATTTCTTCTTATGCTTTGTGGTAGAATCATGTCAATCATCAATGAAGTTCACTGTTTTTGCTCTAACTGTTTGTTTATACTTCTTTGATGGTTGAAATTCTTAGTTTGATATATGATGATTAATCCATGTTTGCATTTGAAGTAGCCCCAGTGGCCATGAGTAAGCTTTAAAATCTGGTTATCTCATATTTTTTATGCAACCTTTTGATGATGCCAAAAGGGGAAAAAGGTTGTGCTTTAAACAAGTGATGTTTACACTTTGAACAGTGATGTTTATAACCTAATGTACCTGGTTCTTGATGATAAGTGATAAAAAGAAAAAATGATTCTAACATTATGTTGATGTTGAGCTGAGTTGAAACAGGGCTAAGCTTATGAAAAGCACAGAGTTTGTCATCATCAAAAAGGGGGAATTTGTTGGCCCAAGTAAAGTTTAGTTTTGAAGACTGACAACGGAACTCATGATAAACCAGGTCCATCCAGTGGTCCATCCCTCGGGTGTACAAAAACGGGAAGATTTGATCATGTGGGTTGCACGTGATGGAGATAAGCTTAACTTTATGTATTTAATATCTCCTGATCGAAAAGGTTGCATAATTGATAAGGAGAAGGACTCCTTAATCAAAGAGAACATACTCAAGATGGGGAAGGAGTTAGAAGTTGAAATTAACTAGAACTCTTCCACCAAGGAAGAGTTGCATCAAAACTCTAGTTATTTCTTCATCTACTAACTCTATATATTGCAGGATGTTCTCACATTAAAGTGTTGCACAAAAACGCAGAAGTTAAACGTGAATTGGGAGCAAAATAGCAAGGCTTTTTGCAAGCAATTCGTGTGTGATTCAAGTGTGCAAACCTGAAGCTACATGAACCAGCTCCATAAAGAGTTTTATGTGTCTTTCTTTATTTCTAGTTCAATTGTAGTAGGTGTTTCATCTTTTACCTTTCAGCTTTATCTAGAAGCAATTGTAATAGGTATTTTGAGTATTCAAGTTAGAGTTAACTTGAAGTTGTCGCAACAGTTAGAGGCTGGTTGCTACAACGAGATTAGAGGCAATCCTTAGGTTTACAAAGAGTTTTGTTAATGCAGTTTTGGCTAAGTGATTTTAGTGGAAGTTTGGGAAAATCCTACTGAGTAGTAGGTCGTGGTTTTTTCACCTTTTGAGCCAGGTGTTTTACACGTAAAAATCTCTGTGTTCTTTATTTTAAGTACTTTTAATTCCGCAAATAGCAGTAGTAAGTAGATCTAGAAGAACCGGGTTCTTCTAGTGCGAAAATTGGGTACCACACAAATTACCCCCCTCTTGTGTGGTATGGACGTTTAAAAATCAAGAATATAAGCACATTGCACAAAGATTAAATACTTCATACATTAAAGTAAACGTGGACATAAGAACGGGTAAGTAAACATATTGGAGTTGGGGCTAGAATTAGAACTAGGACATACCAGTTTCAGAAAGGAAAGAGAGTAGAAATCTGTGACAGGCCACAGTACAAATAGCAAGAGTATACTTATGCGTGTGAGTGTGAGTTCAGAAAAAGACTCGAGTGTTGGTTGTGTGTGTGTTAATAAAGGGAGCAGGTATTTATAGCTTTTGAAAACGAGTGAAAGAGAGAAAATAAATTGCAAACATGGAAACAATCCCATTCAGAATCAATTATACGAGTAACTACCCTTAATTAAGGGGGTCACTTGCTTAACGGGCAATGACATGCTCAAAATAAGGAAAGCAATCAATTAAAAAGCAGGCTGACAATTGTCATGAAAGAAGTAGTAAAACAACAAGTAAGCAATCGAGTCTAGGTGCAGAAGAATTCAAGTTTGGAAAGGATTCAGTAAAGTAAAAATAGGAAAAGAAATCAATTAACCCTAATAGGCAACTGAAATCAGAATTTCATAAAGGAAAGGTTTGAAATGAGTCACAAGTTTGAAAAGCCGTCAAATAAGGAGTTTCAGCATATAAATAGGGTGCATAAATATCAAGCATGCGAGGCTGAATTTAGGACAAAGAAAAAGTGTCCAAATCAGTGAGTAGTGGACTATAGGAACATGGTAGTCATCTCAGAGAAAAAGGTCAAGTAAAAGTCTTATAGAGTTTAGAAGAAGTCAGAGCCATGTGGGGAAACAAAAGTTGAAACAAAGGTAGCAGTATGTGAAACAACTTCAAAAACTCAAATAAGCCCAAGGGATTAGGGTATTGAAATCAAAACAAGTTCAGAGATGAAAAGCAAACAAATCACGTAACAAGTGGCCTCAGAAGCTCGAATAAAACCCCAAATTCTAGATCGTGCACGGGGTAATTTTTCTCATGAACCTTCAACTGACGTGAAGCATATGCAATAACTCGCCCCTCCTGCATCAATACACATCCAAAGCCAACGCGACAAGCGTCGCCAATACACTGTATACATCCCTGAACCAGAAGGCAATACAAGAACTGGTGCCGTAGTCAAGGCCGTCTTGAGCTTCTGGAAGCTCTCCTCACAATCATCGGACCAACAGAACGGGGCCCCCTTTTGGGTCAATCTGGTCAGAGGTGATGCAATAGATGAAAAGCCCTGTCAAATCGCCGGTAATAGCCTGCTAACCCTAAGAAGCTCCTGATCTCGGTCACTAAAGTAGGACGTGGCCAACTCTGAACTGCCTCAATCTTCTTGGGATCCACCTTGATACCCTCTCGTGACTCTACATGCCCCAAGAATGCTACTAACTCTAGCCAAAACTCACACTTGGAGAACTTAGCATAAAGCTTCTGCTCTCGCAAGGTCTGAAGCACTACTCTCAAATGCTGCTCGTGCTCCCCCAGGCTTCGTGAGTATATCAAGATGTCGTCAATGAAGACGATGACAAAAGAATCAATATAGGGCCCGAACACCCTGTTCATCAAATCCATAAATGCCGCTGGAGCATTAGTCAAGCCAAAGGACATCACCAGAAACTCATAGTGGCCATACCTAGTCCTAAATGCAGTTTTCGGAACACCCGAATCTCGAATCTTCAGCTGATGATACCCTAACCTCAAGTCGATCTTAGAGAACACCCTAGCACCCTGCAACTGATCGAACAAATCATCAATACGGGGCAATGGATACTTGTTCTTGATGGTGACTTTGTTCAACTGGCGGTAATCAATGCACATCTGCATAGTCCCTTCCTTCTTCTTCACGAATAGCACTGGTGTACCCCAAGGCGATACACTGGGCCTAACAAAACCCTTTGCTAACAACTCCTCCAACTGCTCCTTCAGCTCCATAGGAGCCATACGGTATGGTGGGATAGATATAGGCTGAGTGCCTGGAGCCAAATCAATACAGAAATCAATATCACGGTCCGGAGGCATGCCAGGAAGGCCAGAAGGAAAAACATCGACGAACTCTCGGACTACTGACACTGAATCAATCGTCGGAGACTCTGCGGTGGTGTCTCGCACATAAGCTAGATAAGCCAAACATCCCTTCTCCACCATGCGCTGAGCCTTCAGGAAAGAAATGACCCTGCTAGGCGTATCAACTGTGGAACCCTTCCACTCCAATCTCGGCAACCCTGGCATCGCTAGAGAAACAGTCTTGGCATGGCAATCTAGAACAGCCTGATATGGAGATAACCAATCCATGCCCAGAATAACCTCAAAATCGATCATATCGAGCAGCAGGAGATCTGCTCTAGTCTCAAGACCACAGAAAGTAACCACACAAGACCGGTAGACCTGGTTCACCACCACAGAATAACCCACAGGAGTGGACACATGAACAGGAGCACCCAAAGGCTCAGGAGAACTAGCCAGGAAATGAGCAAATAGAGATGATGCATAAGAATAAGTGGACCCTGGATCAAATAATACCGATGCATCTCTACCGCTGACGGAGATAATACCTGTGATGACGGCATCTGAGGCCAATGCATCCGGCCTGGCTAGAAGGGCATAGAATCTAGCTGGAGCACTGGCCGTCTGGCCTGCACCTGACTGAGGAGTAGTTGGCTGACCTCTCCCTGTCTGGCCTCCACCTCTGGATCGGCCTCTACCACTCTGCCCTCCACCTCTAGGTGGCTGGGCTGCTGGTGCTGGAGTCATGGGTTGCTGCCCCTGCTATACTACCTTGCCCCTAAGCCTGGGGCAGTATCTCCTCATGTGGCCTGGGTCACCGCACTCAAAACAACGTGGTGCGGCAACCTGCTGCCCTAATGACTGTCCCTGATGACTCGTAGACCCTGTGGGAGGAGCCTGGATAGCCGGTGGGCGATATGAAGTCTTCGGCATAGCACTGAAGTAGGGACCAGAAGAACTCTGAGGACCTGAATACCCATTGGAAGAACCCTGAATAGCTGGCAGGCGGTAGGAACTCTCTGGCATGGTACTGAAATAGGGGCGTGCTGGAGCACCCCGGGCGGGAGGTGGTGGTGCTGAAGATGGGGGCCTACTGGGCTGACCCCTCCCATACTGACGTTTGCCCCTAGCTGGGGCACCTCTGAACTCTCCAAAGAATCTGGCTCTCTTGTCCTGCTGTATCTGCTCCCTACCCCTCTGACGATATCCCTCAATCCGGCGAGCAATCTCGACCACAAGCTGGTACTCTGTACCCATCTCCACCTCTCGGGCCATGCCCGATCGAATACTGGGCTGCAACCCGGCGACAAACCTCCGCACTCTCTCTGCATCTGTAGGAAGTATCATAAGTGCATGGCGAGATAACTCAGAAAACCTCGCCTCGTAGTCGGTCACAGACATCTGACCCTGCTCAAGGTGCTCAAAGTGATACCGCAGCTCTTCCCTCTCAGAGGGCGGAATATACCTGTCCAGGAACAACTGTACGAACTGACAACTGAGTGGGAGGAGAACCTACCAAGAACATAGGACTGCCACCATCTACGGGCCCTGCCCTCAAGCTGAAAAGTAGTGAAGTAGACTCCATGCGACTCCAATATCCTCATAGCGTGCAGCCTGTCCCTGCACCTGTTGATGAAATCCTGAGCGTACTCATGACGCTCAACTCCGAAGACTGGAGGGTGAAGTCTGGTCCATCTGTCTAGTAACTTCTGCGGATCGAACCTCACAGCTGGCCTAGGCTGGGGTACCTCTGCAGCAACTGGCTGAACCCCCTCTCCGGGTAGTGCACCCGGAGTATGATATACCGCGGCTGCCTGACCTGGAGCCTGAGCAGTAGGGGTCTGTGCTCCCCCTCCTGCCTGCGAAGCAGCTGGGTCTGCTAGAAATAAACCAGCCTGAGTCATGGTGTCCATGAACCGGAGCATACGGCCCATGACCTCTTGGAATCCCGGCGCAGTCATGAACTCCGCCGGAGTAGGCACAGCTGCGGGCGCCTCGCCCTGCTCCTCAGTAGTGGGATCCCTCGCAAGGTCTGCTGGTGGTGCAACTGGAATAGCTCTGGAACACCCTCGTCCCCTACCGCGGGCCGGTGCCCTCCCCCGGCCTCTGCCTCGGCCTCTGGCAACGGGGGGAGCAGCTCCTCCCGGGTCTGGAACGTTGGCGGTACGAGTCCTCACCATTTGTGAGCAAATAGAAGAGGAAACTTAGTATACTGACCACTGCACGATGGAAAATGAATAAAGAGTTGTCTTTCCTAACACCCAATAGCCCCTCGAAGATAAATACAGACGTCTCCGTACCGATCTACAAGACTCTATTAGGTTTGCCCTTAACTTATGAGACCTACGTGAACCTAGTGCTCTGATACCATGTTGTCACGACCCATTTTCCATAATAGGTCATGATGGCGCCAGACACCATTTGTCAGGCCAGCCAACGCGGAAGTATAATTAAATTCTCATTTTACCCTTACCAAAAACTATTATAGTAGATTTTCCCCCCAATTAAAGTCATAAACTAGTAAAGATCAATAAAATGTAACGACAGTTATACAACCCAAAATAACGTCTACTACTGTGTGTGCCAGAACCTGGTGTCACAAGCTACGGGCAACTAGTATAATATACACAAAATGAATAATGCCCTATCCTACTGTCTGAATTAGGATAGACAGAAACAACAACAAAAAAAATACAAGGAAGACTTCTTCGGCTGCGGATCGGCAAGAAGGGAGTGCAGCTCACCGTAGAAGTCCCAGATGCGCTCACTGATATGCACCAGAGTAATGTCCGGATCCACCTGCCTCAAATCCTAGTACAGAAGTGTAGCATGAGTACATAAACAATATGTACCCAGTAAGTATCCCGTCTAATCTCGAAGAAGTAGAGACGAGAGGTCGACTCGATACTTACTAAGGTCAATTAATATATATATATAAGTATGACGTATTCAAATCATGGAATTTACAAGTATCAACAATTTATGGCAAGTGTATAAGTCAAGAACTTTACAACATCAAGTTTATAATTTATCATATGAGATAATGGCAAAATAAAGCATGTATAGGCTTTTCCACAATTAACATGCGCACATAATACCGAGGCGACGGCCCGATCCAACAGAAATAAACTGTGCACTTGCCGAGGGTCGACGGCGCGCCTATAGATGCATCTATTCCTACCGAGGCGATCGGACCGATCCACAAATAAGGACGGAATATCAAGTTCACACACATGGCACATAAATGGTCAAGAATACCCAAAATCACACTTAATTAACTATACAAGTATGCTCCTATCCCCTTTTTAAGTCTCTAGTACACGCTAGTGTTCATAACAACATTTAACATAAGAGATATATTTAATAGGCATGTTGTAGGCCCTAAGCTACCCGGACATTTATCATAGTAGTAGCTACACACGGGCTCTCGTCACCTAACGCGTGCGTAGCCCCCGTATTTAGCAACAAACACTCAAACATTAATCCTAAGGGGACAATTCCCTCTTACGAGGTTAGAAAGGAGACTCACCTCGCTCCGAAGTGCACTTCCGATATCAAGAATAGGCCCAAACCCTCAATTTGTAGCCAAACGAGCACCAACTAATTAAAATAAGCAAGAACTAGTCAATAAGAGCTTACAAGGTTAAATTCTAATTGTTTAAGCAATTTCCTAACCATAAATACAAGTTTTCCTAATTTTCGACCCCGGGCCCACATACCCGGATTCCAGTATTTTTTGAAGGAAGTTGTTCTCTATCACCTAAGGATCACAAATATGCGATTTCTAGTTCATTTCATGGTAAATTATAGGATTAAATCTTAGTTTTGACTAAACCCTGGGTCTAACTCTAATCTCTTGATTTTTACCTAATTTTAGTGTTAAATCTACCTAATGTTTATGTATTTGAACTAAAAGTGGGTGGGAATTACTTACCTTGCAATAATATGTGGAAACTCTCTCTTTGAAACCCCCAAAATCGCCCAAGTGTGTAGTGAGAAATGAGAGAAATGAGTTTGGGTTCGTATTATAAACCCTTCTGCCCCCAGTGATTTCCGCTTCTGCAGCAGGAATCCCGCTTCTGCGGAAGTGAGCCGCTTTTGCGGAAAAGGCCAAGGGGGCCTGGGCCGCTTCTGCGGTCTAAACCTCGCTTCTGCGAGGCCGCGTAAGCGGAAAGGCCACCGCTTCTGCGGTTCTGGGCCTGGGCGGATGGACCGCTTCTGCGGTTCTGGGCCTGGGCGGATGGACCGCTTCTGCGGTCAGGGGTCCGCTCCTGCGGTTTCCCCTGGGCCTGGCCCCTTCCGCTTCTGCGATAAACGACCGCTTCTGCGGTCTCGCTTGCGGTCCAAGAGCCGCAGAAGCAGTTATGATAGAAGCAGCAGATAAGGCTTTTTCCCTAAGTTTTCAACTTCACTCGAACCTCGACCATTTGACTCTCGGGGCTCCCGAGCCCCGCCCAAACATACCGACAAGTCTGAAATCACGAGGCGGACCTACTCGAACCCTCGAAACACTCAAAACAACGCTAAATTGAGGAATCAACCCCCAAAACCAAATGAATCAATTCATTGAACTTCAAGTTCTTAATTCTCCTTCAACGGGTCAAAACGCCCTTAAACTACTCGGATGGACATCAAAATTTACGGGTAGGTCTTAACTGATATTTCGGACTTGTACCAAGTTTCGGAATCAAAATCCGAACCCGATACCTATGAAAACAATGATTTCTTAGTTTATTTAAATCTTAGAAACTTTAACTTAACAATTTCACAAAAAAATTCATTACTCGGGCTAGGGAACTCGGAATTCGATTCCGGGCATATGCCCAGGTCCCATATTTTCCCGCGGGCCCTCAGAAATTGCCAAATCACGATTCCGGGTCCGTTTCCCCAAAATGTTGACCATAGTCAAACTTGGCCTTTTTTAAAGAAACTTAAAGAAGCAACTAGGCTTATTCTTGCTCAAAACTCTTCTAATTTCCGAACCCCCCGTCCCCGCAAGTCATAAATTTGCTAAAGCATGTGCGGAAAGTATTATTTAAGGGAACGGGGTTTGGAAATGCAAAACGACCAGTTGGGTCGTTACATGACTTTTCCAAACTAAGCTTTCCTTAAAGAGACTAAGTGTCTCATTTCCTTCAAAATACATCCAAACCAACTCGATCACACACTACACTGATAATGAAGCATAAAGAAGCAGAAAATGGGGTAAAACGGGGTGGTAACTCATGAGACGACGGGTCGGGTCGGTACAATCGCAGAAGAAGAAGGAGGCGCAGGAATCTCCAATATTGTTAGAGATGATCAAGAAAAAACTCTCCGGTTAATGGCACAAGAACCATTGACTGAAACTCTCATCAATCCGAGTCGACATACAAGTAATCCGAACAGAAAACTCTATTGCACCAAAGCTCGGACCTCGCATACGACTTAACACCAGACAAAGACCAAGCCAAGAATCTTTTATATTGACAAATTTTGATTTACATATCACGTCGGCATTTCTCAAACCGAAAAAATAACAGAAAACTTGAAACCAAACTTTAACATCGAGCTCGACGGACCAAAGCTGTGAGCGAGAGCCTCGAATGACTTCGAGCTTGCCAGAAGAAAACTTGAACTTCCGGTTAGAAAGAGTTGCTGTTTCGAGGTGGTTTGGTAAGAATTCCTCTATAACCTTTTCTTTTATCTACTTAGGAAATGTTAAGTTCCTACCTACACCATCACTATTTGATTCACATGCCATTGCCTTATGCACAAAAGTTCAAGTCATAATCCAAAATTTCAATTTATAATCTAAAATTCCAATACATAAACCAAAATTACAATTCATTTCCTAAAGGTTCAACTCATATCCTAAAGGTTAAACTCATATCCATAAAAGTTCAAGTCATATCCTAAAATTTCAATTTATAATCTAAAATTCCAATACATAAACCAAAATTGCAATTCATATCCTAAAGGTTCAACTCATATCCACAAAAGTTCAAGTCATATCTTAAAATTTCAATTTATAATCTAAAATTCCAATACATAAACCAAAATTGCAAATCATATCCTAAAGGTTCAACTCATATCCTAAAGGTTCAACTCATATCCACAAAAGTTCAAGTCATATCCACAAAAGTTCAAGTCATATCCTAAACTTTCAATTTATAACTAAACTATCAAGACAATACAAAGATTCAAGGTTATAATTCAAACCTAAAAGTTAGGATTATATCCGAAAAACTTAACCCATATACTAAAAGTTCAATTCACAAGAACAAATCATAAACCCTAAAATTTTAGGGTTTCTTCTCTTCAAACCATTTCTTCCCCAAATTAGTAGGTAAAACTAAATATTTTAGCTACTAACAATTATCATAGATTTAATTTAGCTAAGAACAATTAATTTTTACAAATCAAACTAGAAGAAATTAAACAAAATCAGTGTATTTCGAAAAAAACAAAGAAAGGAGAAAGAAACCTACCTGGACAGTGGAGGACACCGGCGGGCGTCGGTGGCGCCGCTGCTGGTGGGAGACGAAGGGGGGGGGGGGGGTTTGAGTGTGTGAGAGAGAGAAGAGAGGGTTTGGGGAAATGTTTTGAAGAAAATAAGAGAATGGGAGGGGAAACCCGTTTTTGGACACTGTTTTTTACAAAAAGCGACCAACTTTGGTCGCTAATTTTGGTAGCAAAAGTATTGACAACTTTGACCAAAATAGCGACCAAAGTTGGTCGCTAGTTTCTGACCTTTTGANATATATATATATATATATATATATATATATATATATATATATATATATATTTAATATTACCTAATACACTTATAATTAATGCATAGTATAGCGTAAGTATATATATTATATATATATAAGCTAAATTCGATATAACATTACCTAATACACTTATAATTAGTGCATAGTATAGCGTAAGTATATATATTATATATATAAAAGCTACATTCGATATAACATTACCGAATACACTATAATTAGTGCATAGTATAGAGTAAGTGTGTGTGTGTGTGTGTATATATATATATATATATATATATACCTGTGTGTGTGTGTGTGTGTGTGCGTGTGTGTAAGCTAGATTCGATATAACATTACCTATTACATTTATACTTAGTGCATAGTATAGCGTAAGTATATATATATATATATATATATATATATANTAATATCAAAATTTAGCATTTTTCTCACAGAATTCATATTTAAGCTTTCCGGCTGTGCCCGGACTGCGCACGCAAATCGAGGCAAACCTAGATGAGGTTTTCAAGGCCTCGGAAGTACAGGAAGGGTAAGAAAATAGGTGATGACCCCCTTTGGGTCGTCACATCCTCCACCACTAAAACAACCGTTCGTCCTCGAACGGACAAAAGAAAGAAGTACCTGAGTCGGGAAAAAGATGAGGATAACGGCTCCGCATATCAGACTCAAAATCCCAAACGGACATCGGTATCACTGAAAATGCACTTCAACCAAAACTTATGAAATTTCTTTCAACTTTAAGCTTCCGAAATGAGAATTCTCTTCCCAAATCAACTCTAAACTTTCCGAAACTTAATTCCGACCACGCGTACAAGCCATAATACCTGAAATGAAGCTGTTCATGGCCTCAGACTGTTGAACAATGTGCTAGAGCTCAAAACGACCGGTCGGGTCATTGCATTCTCTCCCACTTAAACATACGTTCGTCCTCGAACGTGCTGAGAACTACACTAAAGTAGTCCGGAATCACTGTTTAACTTCTCATGCACCTTCCCGTGCTACTACCACTCAGTTGAGCACATCAGCTCGATCAATTCTGAAGATATTCCTTTTTATTCAAGCAAATAAGCCTTAGAGCCCAATTCCAACATCCGGAATTCTATGCCCGACCTGTTTCCAACATAAGATCACCATATCAATCGCTACACGCTGTACCCAAACATGGCTGCATAACTTTGCTGAATTCACACCTCGCATCACTTTACTCACCGGACCACAATAACGTTTTCTGATCGACTTAGCCAAAATCCCACGAATCTGATGCTCTCATTGCACCCCATGACATACACAGGTCTTACTCTAACTCTTACAGTGCCGTCACGATGGAAGAGATGTGCAGAAATTTATAACTGACTGCCGAGTCAACCAATCATTGAGTCTATACTTCTGACAAGAACCATTACCTCATTTTGAACCAAATAATGATCTTTGCTCCTTAATATATTTCACGTAATCGGATTGCACTGGTCCTGAATCCAACAATCTCGTCTCACCCAGTACGAACTGCTCAGGTAATAAGCCACCCCGACATGACCAAAAGTCTCAATGATGGCATAATGTGCCAATAGGCTACCAATTAGAATGCGATACAAAAAGGAAAAAGAACTCTGAAAAGTAATTTCAATTACCCCGCTCGCGAATCATACATGCGACGCGGGCGTACAGCTAATATGAGCTTCCTCCAGAAAATAGGAAACAGAACACAATAAACAGACATGGGAAGCTGTACTGGACATCACACTGTTGCGGCGTGCAACCCGATCCGAGCAATCATAACCATGGCGGCGTGCCACCCGATCCAAATAACATACCCATGGCGGCGTGCCACCCGATCCACACGTGGAACTCACATAAGGAGATGAACATTGAGCTAAATTGCTCACTACAACAAAATACTGAATATCAATCATAAACACACTAAGTGTATAATACCATTCCCAGGGAGACATGTAACGCTATAAATCCACAAACTCGAGCACAACTGAAGTGCGATATATGATCTGAAATCTCAAGAGCCATCCTGCTCATATAGCCTCATCTCTATGCGCAACCTCAACACATAAGAAATTCACCAAGCCGTCTCACAACTCGCACGACGCAATACATGATTACATGAAATAGCTGACAGTGAAATAACACCCTGACTCCCTTCCATAAGGAGCGTATTGCTGAGATGAACACATCTGGCCTGATATAAGCTCATGTTCACATTTAAATCAATCCACTGACCTCAAGCCGATTTCTAATTGCACCAACTAGGCTATAACCCTTCAAAGGTCCATAATAACTTCCCTTTTCTCATAACACACAAGAACAACCATCACTAAGGAGTAAATCCTCAGCAGTCCACAACTCAATAAATTGAGTGCCCTCCAGGCATATATTCTCAAATCAACGATACCATCACAACCTCCATACTTGGTTTAAGTCTTTAATCAACCCAGTGACTACCTGCCACACTTATACAATCTTCCTGTGGGACACACTCCTATATCCTACCATAACAAATAACTGGGTCGTACCTCCAAACCACCGGCCGCACTAACACTGAAAAGCGATCAAGAATCATTAACCAGGATGCAAAGCCCTTGTCACGACCCAATTTCCAACCCGGTCGTGATGGCGCCTCTCGTGAAGACAAGGCCAGCCAACTAACCCAAATCGTCTCTTTAACAATTATTAAACATAAATGAATAGATAAATACAGCTTAACGACAAAAATAACCAGTATTTACAACCCAACACAACCCGACCGGGGTGTCACAAGTCACGAGCATCTAAAGAAGTCTGAACACGACTACAGGGTCAATAATATACAAAATAAAATCTGGAATCAAAAGACGAAGTCCGGTGCCGCGAACGCTGGCGGTCACCTTGCTCAGCTACAATGGTAATACCTTCGTTAGCTAATAACCCGCTACCGGGTGAACAATACCTGCAACTGCACGCGAGGTGCGGGGAGTAAAGTAAGTACTCCAACTCAGTGAGCAATAAAAGTAAATAATAACTGAACGGTAAGAAATCACGTAAAAGCACTCCATCAAGCTATATAGGACAGTGCAAATCTTTAAGAAAACCAGTGAGACCATAGAAAAAATCCTTTAGAAAATATTTGGGCTCAGTTAAAACCTCTTTTGAAAATATCCTTTCCAACAGTTAAGCAAATGAATGTGAAATCAGATAGTGCAAGTCAGCACATAAGTCAGCCCCTCGGGCACAGCACTCCACAAATAATTAACACCAGGGCGTCTGGTACACGGTGCAAGAAGTAGCATGGATGCCAATGAAATGAGAGTGCTGAATGTCATGACACGTAATACAAACAGGAACCAATGCATGAGTGCAATGCAATGCATAGCGTGCAGCGCGATCCATTTGGGTACCCGCGCTCACTATGGGGGTTCAGACTCCGGAGGGGCTCCTACAGCTCAAGCGCAATATCAATATAACACCGCTGCGGCGTGCAGCCCGAGCCATCCATATATCCAGAAATCATTATAACACTGCTGCGGCGCGCAGCCCGATCCATGCTCAGTCCAGAAATGCACATAAGCCCCTTGGGCAATAATAAAATAGCAGTTCTCAGTTCAAAACGTCAGTAAAATATCATTTAAGTTTTCAAATCATGAAAAATGGCTGAATTTGCAAAACAGTATTAAAACCCTGGACCGAGATCAAATAACATGCAAAGTAATGCAAAAACAGTGATATCAATCCCTGAAGGATTCAAATAATCGGCACGAAGCCCAAAACATGGAAATCAGCCCAAATCATGATGATAACAAGTAGTTTCAGTCACATACGTAGTAATTTCATCAATCGGGACGGACCAAGTCACAATCCCCAACGGTGCTCGACCCCACGCTCATATCCGGCGTGCAAGTCACCTCAATACAGTACTATGATGTGCAAATCCGGGGTTTCAAACCCTCAGGGTATCATTTACAAGTATTACTCACCTCGAACCGGCGAAATCTCAAGCCCGCGACGCCTTTGCCCCTCAAATCGGCTTCCTAGCGCGTCGAATCTAACCAAAATCAGGGCGAATACATCACAATATGCCAATGGGACAATACCCAATCGAAAACAGTCGAAGAATAGCAACAATCTCGAAACTAGCAAAACCCGAGCCCTGGGCCCATTTCTCGAAAAATTACAAAACTCACATTACCGGATTCCTCGTCTCGCCACGAGTTCATAAATACCAAGAACTCCCAAATGCGAGCTCAAATGACTTGCCAAATCCCAAATTGAAATATAAAAAACTCAAGCCCTAGTCCATCAATTTTAGGCTTAATTCCCTGAATTTCTAGGTTAATTTCACATAATAGACATGTTTTTAACTCAAAAATCTTACCTTCAACAAACTCCAGTCGAAACCCTCTTCAATTTCTCCCAAAAAGCTCTCAAGATGCTCAACAATGGAGGAAAATAATACCTAGCTCGCGGAGGAAATATTTAATAATCAGCCCAGCACTTTCGCTTATGCGGTCCCCATCCCGCTTCGGCGGGACCGCTTCCGCGCTATGCCTTCCGCTTCTGCGAAAATCCCACTCTCGAACCAAACCACTTCTGCGGTCACAACATCGCATAAGCGATTCCGCTTTTGCGGCTACACCAACGCTTCTGCGGAACCAGGCGCCCAGGCCTCCTCACCGCTTCTGCGGTCAACCCATCGCTTAAGCGGGTTCGCTTCTGCGGTCCAAGACTCGCAGAAGCGAGAATACCAGATATCAGCAACATTTGAAATCTCCAAATCCAAATTTCATCCCGCTAGCCATCCGAAATCACTCCGAGGCCCCCGGGACCTCAACCAAAAGCACCAACATGTCTTAAAACATTATCCAAACTTGTTCCAATCATCACAAAACATCAAACAACACTTAAATCATCAATTCTCATTGGATTCAAGCCTAAGTTCTTTTAAAACTTCCTAAACCAGCATTCGATCAAAAATCCAACCAAACGACGTCTGAATGACCTGAAATTTTGCACACACATCACAAATCACATATCGAAGCTACAGCAACTCTCGAAATTCCATTCTGACCCTCGGATCAAAATCTCACCTATCAACCGAAATTCGCCAAAATACTAACTTCGCCAGTTCAAGCCTAATTCTACACCGGACCTCCAAAATTAATTCCGATCGCACTCCTAAGTCAAAAATCATCCCCCGAAGCTAATCTAATCACCGGAAATCACATCCTAGCCCTCTAACTCAATAGTCAACATTCGGTTGACTTTTCCAACTTAAGCTTTCCTTAAAGAGACTAAGTGTCTCATTTCTTATCAAGACCAATCCAAATCAACTCTAACACACCAAATACCGATTACGAAATATGAAGAAGCATGAAATGGGGGAAACGGAGCAATAATATATGAGACGACAGGTCGGGTCGTCACATAGAGGTATATATGCCTGTGCAACAAAAATTCACAAAAGTGTAGTATGAGTACGTAATCAACGTGTACTCAATGAGTATCCCGCCTAATCCCGAAGGAGTAGAGATGAGATTGTCAACTTTGACACTCTCTAATGGCCCAATAACGATTTATCCTTGATATATGTATATTAAACAGTGGATTTATTTTATAAACATGATTTTAATCCAGATAGAGGAAACAAGTGAACACGTAATTCTTTCATAGGAAAATTTCCAGAATTTCTTTTAAATATAATCCAAATATTTTTAAGCCACAAAAAGGCAATACTAACTTAATTAAGTTCAGGCAGCAACACGAGCATGCGCAAATCACACCGAGGCGATGGCCCGATCCAACAAAAATAAATGTGCATTTGCCGAGGGTCGACGGCGCGCCTATAGATGCATCTATTAATCTGCCGAGGCGTTCGGCCCGTTCCAAAATAAACACACAGAGACAGACAGTCAGTCGAGAAGTCAACATGGAGTAATTATCCAAGAAAGGCCAATTCTCTTTAATAATTTGAGAAAACGAAGATTAAGTCTTTTTAGAAATCCATTCATTAATTTAATTGATTTAAACAATTCAAGCCATCAATGGGTTCGCAATTAATCCAAATCTAACATGCTTTTTGGGTCCTAGACTACCCGTACAATAGCATAATAGTAGCTACGCGCGGACTCTCGTCACCTCGTGCGTACGTAGCCCCCACAAATAGGAGCACATAACCAATTTAACTCACGTATGGGGTAAATTCCCCCTCACAAGATTAGAAAGGAGACTCACCTCGCTTCGAAGGCTCATAACCGGCATTCTACATTCCTTCAAAGACTTGCAACAACGCACAATGCTCCAAAACTATTCAATGATTACAAATCCATTAATATATGCTCAATTAAACTTTACAACCCAATTTGTAACAATTCCTACCCCGAACGAAAAGTTGACGAAAATGCCCTTGGGCCTACGTGCCCGAAATCCGAAATTTCGCGAAGATAAAGTTTACCCATGAACTCACGAACTCAAATATATGATTTTTCTCTTTCTTCCATTCCCAAATCGTGGCTAAATTCCAAGAATATAATTTCCTAGGTTTTCCACCAAAATCTCAATTTTTATACTAATTTTCATGCCCAAATCCATACATAATCAATGTATCTAACTCATAATAGGTGGGATAACTTACCTTAACATTGATGAAGAAAATCCCCTCTTGAAGCTCTCCAAAATCGCCCATACCAAGTGGAAAATGGGAGAGAAATGACCATCTCCCGATTTAAAATAAACTTCTGCCTCCAGGTACTTTCGCTTCCGCGTAAATATACCCGCTTCCGCGGCCCCGCTTTTGCGGAAAAGATTCCGCTTCTGCGGTCCCTGGGCTCCAGCCCAATTCCGCTTCTGCGGACGTCCAACCGTTTCAGCGGTTCCGCTTTTGCGAAAAACCAGCCGCTTCTGCGGCTTCCACTGGGCCTCCCATTTTCGCTTCTGCGATTAGCCCACCGCTTTTGCGGATCCGCTTCTGCGGATTCCTGACCACATAAGTGGTCCCTGCTCCCTTCACTCCCAACCGCTTCTGCGGGGCCGCTTCTGCGGTCCCAATTCCAGAGAAGCGGAAATACCAGCAACGAGCAACTTCAGCCTTCCAGAATTCCATTTTCGATCCGTTAACCACCCAGAATCCACCCGAGGCCCTCGGGACCACAACCAAAACTACCAACCAATCCCAAAACATATTATGGACTTGCTCGAGGCTTCAAATCATATCAAACAACGCTAAAACCATGAATTACACCCCGATTCAAGCTTTATGAACTTTGAACTTTCCAACTTCTACTTTCGATGTTTAAACCTATCAAATCATGTCCGATTGACCTCGAATTTTGCACACAAGTCATATTTGACATTACGGACCTACTCCAATGTCACGAGCCCAATCCCGGTCGTGATAGCGCCCAACACAATTGCTAGGAAAGCCCGACCAACTTACACTCACAAACCAATCACACAACCCTTTACCGAACAACAGAATTAACTTAACAGTTTAACAAGTCTTCCAACCGGATAATTAATTAGAAACAGTACGGAAACAATAGCACATCTAACATCTCCCAAAAGATATGGAGTCACGAGTCTAGAGCCTCTAAATAAACAGAGTAGTAAATCCACAATAGTACAGAAATCTAGAATACGGAAAGATAAAAGGGATAAGGGGAGGAGTTGGGTCCTGCGGACGTCAGGCAGCTACCTCGACAACTCCTGAAAACTCTGGGAAACAGCAACAGCTCAACTAAGCTCCCGGAACACCTGAATCTGCACACATGGTGTAGGGAGTAAAGTGAGTACTTCCAACTCAGTGAGTAAATGACTGAGGATGAGAATTCACGAAATACCACAATGTAAAGCTACCACTAGCAGTTTAGCATAATTAACGAAGAAATGGCAAACAAGCAATGACAGGTAAATCAGATAATCATCAATGTATGGATGTAATGCAATGCACATGACCGCTGCGGCGCGCAGCCTGATCCATTTGGGTACCCGCGCTCACTGTGGGGGGTCAGACTCTGGAGGGGCTCCTACAGCCCAAGCGCAATATCATCGTAGCATTCGTTGCGGCGTGCAGCCCGATCCACACTCAGTCCAGAATATGCATGTGAGCCACACGGGCAAAGTCAAGTTAAAATACTCAGTTCCAACTATTAGGAAATATAGTTTAAGTTTTAAAACCTTAGAAATATGTCTAAACATTTCGAAGCAATGTTTAACTCAGGATTGAAATCATATAACATGTTAAGTATCATGGAAGCAGTGATAACAATCTCTAAAGGATTCAAGTAATCGGCACACAGCCCAAATATATCATTAGAATCCAAGTAGGATGTTTACTCATCAATCTCTAGTCAAGAACACAGTTTGGACATCACTCAGGGCGGACTAAGCCATAGTCCCCAATCACAAACGACCCCGCACTCGTCATAGAGTACGTGTCTCGCCTCAATATAGCATCACAGTGTGATATACCAGGGTTTCAAACCCTCAGGTCATCATCTACATCTATTACTCACCTCAAGCCGGCCATAAGTCTAGTCCGCTATGCCTTTTCCTCTCGAATCAACCTCCTCGCGCGCCAAATCGGATCAAAACCACAAGGAATACGTTACAATAGGCTAATGGAACATAACCCAATCGAAAGAACTCAAAAAACACCAAAAATCGCGAAGTTGGCAAAACTCGAGCCCCGGGCCCACTTCTCAAAAAATTACAAAATTCACATCACCGGATTCCTCGTCTCGCCACGAGTCCGTGCATATCAAATTCACCAAAATCGGAGTTCAAATGCACTTTCAAAATCCAAATTTTCATTTCAAAACCCAAGCCCTAGTTCTTCAAATTTTCACCCAATTTTTCCAAGAATTAAAGGTTGATTCTTCGATAAAATAGCGTTTCTAGGTCACGAGACTTACCTCCAATCGATTCCCGTCAAAACCCTCTTCAATTTCTACCAAAAAGCTCTTGAGGTGGTCAACAATGGAGGAAAATAATGAAAGGGTCGCGGATGAAATAACATAATAAACCATTCTGTCGCCCAGATTTTTCCTCTACGTGAACGCGGTCAAGCCCCCGCGTTCGCGATGAACAAACTTTGCTGACCAACATTTTACCCTACGCGAACGCGTAGCACTGAACGCGAACGCGATGCTTTGAGTCCTCCTACTACGCGAACGCGATCTCCTCTACGCGAACGCGATGCACCGGGCCACCAACTTACGCGAACGCGACACCCTCACCGCGAACGCGATGAACAGACCAGGAAGGGCCCCCAGGCCCTTTTACACGAACGCGAGGCCACTCATGCGAACGCGATGGCCCAGAAAACACAACTACGCGAACGCGAAGGACCCCTCCGCGAACGCGAAGGCCAAAAGTGGCCTGCAACAGATGTGCACTTTTCTGCAATGCTCTAAGTCCAAAATCCTCCGTTTAGCCATCTGAAATCATCCCGAGGCCCCCGGGACCTCAACCAAAAGCACCAATATACCCCAAAACATCATACGAACTTGTTCCAATCATCAAAACACATCAAACAACACTAAAATCATCAATTCACATCGGATTCAAGCCTAAGTTTCTTCAAAACATCCGAAACACACATTCGATCAAAAACCCGACCAAAACACCTCCGAATGACCTGAAATTTTACCCACACATCCAAAATCACCTAACGGAGCTACTACAACTCTCGTAATTCCATTTCGACCCCGCGGATCAAAATCTCACCTACCAACCGGAATTCGCCAAAATCCTAACTTCGCCAATTCAAGCCTAATTCTACACCGGACCTCCAAATTCAATTCCGATCGCGCTCCTAAGTCACAAATCATCCCCCGAAGCTAACCGAATCGCCAGAATTCACATCCGAGCCCTCTAACTATATAGTCAACTTCCAGTTGACTTTTCCAAAACAAGCTTTCCATTAAGAGACTAAGTGTCTCATTTCCATCTAAAACCAATCCAATTCGACTCGATCACCTCAAATGCCGATAATGAATCATAGAGAAACACAATATGGGGGAAACGGGGCGGTGACTCACGTGACGACGGGGCGGGTCGTCACATCCAACTTCCAGAATCGGATTCCGACCCCGATATCAAAAAGTCCACTTCCGGTCAAACTTCTCAAAAACCTTCAAATTTCTATCTTTAGCCAAATGGCTTCAAAATGACCTACGGACCTCCGAATTCACTTCCGATCGCGCTCCCAACTCCAGAATCACCATACGGAGCTACTCCCAGTCTCGGAATTCCAAACAAACATTGATAACACTGAAATGCACTTCAAGCCAAACTTAAGAAATTTCTTCCAAACTGCTAACTTCCACAATAGGCGCCAAACGCTCCAGGGTTATCCAATACCCAATCCGGGCATACGCCCAAGTCTGAAATCATCATACGAACCTGCTGGAATCTTCAGATCCCGATTCCGAGGTCGTTTACTCAAAATTTCAATCCTAGTTCATTCTTTCAACTTTAAGCTTCCGAAATAAGAATTCTCTTCCCAAATCAACTCTGGACTTCCTGAAATTCAATTCCGACCACGCGTACAAGACATAATACCTGAAATGAAGCTATTCATGGCCTCTGACTGCTGAACGGAGCGCTAGTACTCAAAATGACCAGTCAGGTCGTTACATTCTCTCCCACTTAAACATACGTTCATCCTCGAACGTGCTGAGAACTATACGGAAGTAGTCTGAAATCACTGTTTAGCACCTCATGCACCTTCCCGTGCTACCACAACTTAGCTGAGCACATTAGCTCGATAAATTCTGAAGATATTCCCTTTTATTCAAGCAAATAAGCCTTAGAGCCCGATTCCAACATCCGGAATCCTATGCCAGGCCCGTTTCCAACATACGACCACCATATCAATCACTACACGCTGTACTCAAACATGACTGCATAACTTTGCTGGATTCTTACTTTGCAACACTTAGTCCACAGGACCACAATAGCCTTTTTCTGATCAACTTGGTCAAAATCCTACTAATCTGATGTTCCCATTGCACCCCATGATATATACAGGTCTTACTCTATCCTTTACCATACCGCCATGACGGAAAAGATGTACCGACATTCATAATCAACTGCCGAGTCAACAAAACATTAGGTCTATACTCCTGACAAAACCTTCACCTCATTCTGAACCCAATAATGGTCTTATCTCCATAACATGCCTCATATAGCTGGATTGCACAGAATCCTAGATCAAGGATCTCGTCTCATCCGATACAACTGCTCAGGCAATAAGCCACCCCAGAAATTGTTAAAATCTCATATGATGCTACCATGCGCCAACATGCCACCAATTTGAACGCAATGCAAAAGGAAAACAAACTCTGGGAAGAAGTACCTAACTCCCGCACTACTACGGACTTTCCTTAGAAAATAGGAAGCAGAACATACAAAAATAGCATATAGAAAACCAGACTCGACATCACACTATTGTGGCGCGCAACCCGATCGAAATAACATACCCATGGCGGCGTGCCACCCGATCCATACATAGATCTCACATAAGGAGATTGCACTTCGAGCTAAATCTGCTCATTACAATAAAATATCGAAGTTCGATCGCAAGCACACTAAGTGCATAATACCATCCCTGAGAAAACACATAGCGCTATAGGCTATAAAATTCAAGCACAACTGAGGTGCGATACAAGATCTGAATCTCAAGAGCCATTATGCTCACATAAGATCATCGCCACGCGGAACCTCAACACATAAGGATTTACCAAGCCGTCTCGCAACTCAAACGGTGCAATACATCATTACCTGGAATAGCTGATGACAAAATAACACCCCGACTGTTCCTTCATAGGGAACGCTTGCTGAAACGAACACAACTGGCCTGATATAAAGCCCTGTTCACATATAATTCAATCCATTGATCTCAAGCCGATTTCTGATTGCACCAACTTGGCTAATAACCTTTCAAAGGTCCGTATTAACTCCCTTTCCCTCATAACACATAAGAACAACCATCACCACCGGAGCAACCTCCTCAGTTCATAACCCAATAAGCAAAATGCCCTCCAAGCATAAATTCTCAAACTATTGATATTACCACCATCCTCATACTTGGTTAAATCTTTAGTCAATCAAGTGACTACATGCCTCACTTATACAATCTTCCAGTGGGACTCGCTCCCACAATCTTCTGAAACACATAACAGGTCCGCACATCCAAACCACCGGCCACACTAACGCTGAAAAGCGATCAAGAATCCTTAACTAGGATACAAAGCCTTTTTTCACAAAGCACCGATCTCAGGTGACACTGATGACAATACCACTTATTTTAAACATCGAGACTACTTTCCTGCCCATCTGAGCTTGTGACATCCTTGACCACACCGAACTGGAGCTTGATTCTCATTTCAAATTCCATACTACTCACCGCACCTAATGTGCCAATATACGATAGGACATGCTTTTCATTATAACTCGGAACCACTAATAGGTTAACATTTCATCATATGAAAACTTTTCATTTAACTCACTTCAGGAGATCCATAGCAACACACAGGTAAATTCCCATAACCGTAGAATATGCAAATCTGCAAGTAGCGGTCCAAGCCACCATAACCCTTCTGGAATCCGCTTCCACTTAACAAGCCATAACAGAAGAATGCTTCTGAATAACATCAATTACAGCGGCCGACAAGCCTCACACGTACCGCCACAAATCATACACACAACTTGATCACGCTGAATGAACTGATCGCTGGCCCCAATATGCCAATTCAACTATGGCTAATCATTCTACCTTCTTCCAATTTATCCTTGCTTGCCTTAGAAAATAATACTAACTCCATCCAACACATAACATACTCCATCTACACTCACCCCGAGTGACCTTGAATCACGAGACCATGCTGTCTCAAATCCTACGAACCATTTCGTACCTCCCAATTGCTACATCACAAGCCAAACATCGCAGAACATTCTGTGCCTCTTCTCATAAGCTGCTACAAAGCTTGATTCTTAATTGTACCTATAAGCTCGACATCATTATGCACCACACTTTACCTCTTGAACTCACTAGGACCGTTACTGAGAGCCACCCGCTCTGACTTGGTCCCGAATTTAATCAACTCCATAAATCTTATAACACACGATTACTCTCTCGGCGAAGCACCTGGCGAAATCACTTCCTCTGAAACCTGTATCTATACAAGGCATAAATCCTGAACCTTTCTCCAAGTCCGAACATGAGCAAATAAGGCCGACCATAGCACGCCCCCAACAATTCATCTACTCATTTTACCACTTATGTTCTTTTCCCGTAGCTGGAATAACCCATCAATATGCTAATAACCAGAAACCTCACGAGTAGTTAACCATGCAACACAGTCATAGGCGGTGGGACTCTCGCACTTAGCTTGAAGCCATTATTTCACAGCTCTGGAATTCACCGGGATTCCTTATCTCTTACCGACATAACCGGGCGCAATCAACCGCCAAAATTCTCGGAATCATTTGGTAACACCCCCTTTTGATACTCTGAATCATCAACCCCATTCACACGACCGATCTCTTTACTGTATAACCAATAGAATTCCTTGCAGAAGCTTCGCCAACCACGCGACCGCTACCCTGCTCACAGGAAATAACCCACCTATGGAAATCGCTTCCCGCCATCTTCCAATGCTGTTGCACGGGATACACTCACTATGACATCAATAACCCATCCTGAGTCCAGCTCACTCTCTAGCTGTACCAGTCCATTTACCCCTTGTGGACATCAATTAAATGTGCGGCAACACCTTTTAAATTCCGAGTTATGCTGCATCTTTCTTCATTTCAAGCAGCTCCTTTCCGTCATACCAAATCTCCTGCCGCATAACAACCCATGCTTCGAATTAAACCTACAGACTTCCATTGCCCGTTTCTAAGATCCCAGATCCTTCCAAACTATCCTTAGGCGCGTAGTCATCCTACTACTAGGCCCTATACAACTCCGCCGCTCTCCCACTTTGGGCAAACTCACTCCTTTAATCAACTACTTGACCGTTGCTTCATATACCTGGCCTTCTAGGAAATTTTGACACCACCTGACACTTCTCACATGTCTTTCCTCAAACTTTGCTGCTCATTTGCTGCCTTAAATAAATTCTATCTTCGTGGCACTTGAACCCACAATAGCTGCTAACTTTTAAATCTTTCCAAAGGTCATCTTTATCGATCCGCCAACATTAGAAATTTTGATTCGATCTTAAACCACCGCACCATGCGATATCCGACAGCTGTATCTCCAATACTATTTCACAATATCTTGCCTTAAAGGCGAATTGTAGCAGATTATAACATCCACCAGTCTATATCTGACCATCCTCAGTCCGACTGCCTTTTCCCCGTCGGGAATAAAATACTGAATCCCTTGATTACACACTGAGTAAACCTCCCTTCAATTCATTCACTACCCCAACACTTGGGCAAACATCCTACCACCACAACAGCATTGCAGAATAATCACTCGTAAGTATCATGGCAACCTGTGCCTAGCCTCAAGGCTCTTAGAAGTTCTGTTACTGAGCTGAAACAATAGAATATCCTTCCATAATGCGACTATAATAGTCCAACCAACTATACCGGGAGATCATCCCGCACCACATTTGTAGTGCAATTGCAATCCTTCAATTTTTGATTTATAACAAGCGCTCACGTCGCATAAGATTGAGTGGGAAGGAATCAAAGGCATAAGCCTCAAAGGAATCGAACCGCACGATAAGGAAACAAAGAAGGGAAGTACTCCTAACAGCCCTGTAGCCTCCCGAAGATAAGTATAGACGTCTCCGTACCGATCCGCGAGACTCTACTAGACTTGCTCATGACTCGTGAGACCGACGGGAGCCTAGTGCTGTGATACCATGTTGTCACGACCCAAAATCCACTAAGGGTCGTGGTGGCGCCGGACACCTCTGTCAGGCCAACTAACTAAATTATCAATTAAATCCTCTTTTAATACTTTTGAAAATCTAAGATTTCTCCTTCCATTTTTTTCATAATTAAAAACAATCTTTACTTCAATTCGAATGAAACAATAAATGATCAGTACAAATCTTTCGAAAACCATCCCAGAACCCGGTGTCACAAGTACATGAGCAACTACTGATAAGGAAAATAAAATACAACCTCAGTCCGAAATATAGTAGACAGGGAATAAAATACAAAGGCTGAAAGGAACTACACTAGCTGCGGTCGCCTCGAATGATGCAGCTCACCTAGTCCCAGAAAACATCTGTGCTGCTACGCCCAATAGGCTGCTAGAGGTATATATGCCTGTGCAACAAAAATGCACAGAAGTGTAGTATGAGTACGTAATCAACGTGTACTCAATGAGTATCCCACCTAATCCCGAAGGAGTAGAGACGAGATGGTCAACTTTGACACTCTCTAATGATCCAATAACGATTTATCCTTGATATATGTATATTAAACAGTGGATTTATTTTATAAACATGATTTTAATCCAGATAGAGAAAACAAGTGAACACGTAATTCTTTCATAGGAAAATTTCCAAAATTTCTTTTAAATATAATCCAAATATTTTTAAGCCACAAAAAGGCAATAATAACTTAATTAAGTTCAGGCAGCAACATGAGCATGCGCAAATCACACCGAGGCGACGGCCCGATCCAACAGAAATAAATGTGCACTTGCCGAGGGTTGACGACGCGCCTATAGATGCATCTATTAATCTGCCGAGGCGTTCGGCCCGTTCCAAAATAAACACACACAGACAGACAGTCAGTCAAGAAGTCAACATGAAGCAATTATCCAAGAAAGACCAATTCTCTTTAATAATTTGAGAAAACGAAGCTTAAGTCTTTTTAGAAATCCATTCATTAATTTAATGTGATTTAAGCAATTCAAGCCATCAATGGGTTCACAATTAATCCAAATATAACATGCTTTTTGGGTCCTAGACTACCCGTACAATAGCATAATAGTAGCTACGCACAGACTCTCGTCACCTCGTGCGTACGTAGCCCCCACAAATAGGAACACATAAGCAATTTAACTCACCTATGGGGTAAATTCTTCCTCACAAGATTAGAAAGGAGACTCACCTCGCTTCAAAGACTCATAACCGGCATTCTACATTCCTCCGAAGACTTGCACCAACGCACAATGCTCCAAAACTAGTCAATGATGATACAAATCCATTAATATATGCTCAATTAAACTTTACAACCCAATTTGTAACAATTCCTAACCCCGAACTAAAACTTGAGGAAAATGCCCTTGGGCCCACGTGCCCGAAATCCGAAATTTCTCGAAGATAAAGTTTACCCATGAACTCACGAACTCAAATATATAATTTTTCTCTTACTTCCATTCCCAAATCGTGGCTAAATTCCAAGAATATAATTTCCTAGGTTTTCCACCAAAACCTCAATTTTTATACTAATTTTCATGCCCAAATCCATACATAATCAATGTATTTAACTCATAATAGGCGGGGATAACTTACCTTAACATTGGTGACGAAAATCCCCTCTTGAAGCTCTCCAAAATCGCCCATACCAAGTGGAAAATGGGAGAGAAATGACCATCTCCCGATTTAAAATAACCTTCTGCCTCCAGGTACTTTCGCTTCTGCGGAAATATACCCGCTTCCGCGGCCCCGCTTTTGCAGAAAAGATTCTGCTTCTGCGGTCCCTGGGCTCCAGCCAAATTCCACTTCTGCGGACGTCCAACCGCTTCAGTGGTTCCGCTTTTGCAAAAAACCAGCCGCTTCTGCGGCTTCCACTGGGCCTCACATTTTCGCTTCTGCGATTAGCCTACCGCTTTTGCGGATCCGCTTATGCGGATTCCTGACCGCATAAGCGGTCCCTGTCCTTTCACTCCCAACCGCTTCTGCGGTTCCTTCCCTGCTTCTGCGGTCCCAATTTCGCAGAAGCGGAAATACCAGCAACCAACAACTTCAGCCTTCTAAAATTCCATTTTCGATCCGTTAACCACCCGTAATCCACCCGAGGCCCCCGAGACCTCGACCAAAACTACCAACCAATCCCAAAACATATTACGGACTTGCTCGAGGCTTCAAATCATATAAAACAACGCTAAAACCATGAATTACACCCCGATTCAAGCTTTCTGAACTTTGAACTTTCCAACTTCTACTTTCGATGTTTAAACCTATCAAATCATGTCTGATTGACCTCGAATTTTGCACACAAGTCATATTTGACATTACGAACCTACTCCAACTTCCAGAATTGGATTCTGACCCCGATATCAAAAAGTCCACTTCCGGTCAAACTTCTCAAAAACCTTCAAATTTCTATCTTTAGCAATATGGCTTCAAAATGACCTACGGACCACCGAATTCACTACCGATCACGCTCCCAACTCCAGAATCACCATACAGAGCTACTCCCAGTCTCGGAATTTCAAACGGACATTGATAACACTGAAATGCACTTCAAGCCAAACTTAAGAAATTTCTTCCAAACTGCTAACTTCCACAATAGGCGCCAAACGCTCCCGGGTTATCCAAAACCCAAACCGGGCATACGCCCAAGTCCGAAATCATCATACGAACCTATTGGAACCTTCATATCCCGATTCCGAGGTTGTTTACTCAAAATTCCAATCCTACTTCATTCTTTCAACTTTAAGCTTCCGAAATAAGAATTCTATTCCAAAATCAACTCTGGACTTCCCGAAATTCAATTCCGACCACGCGTAGAAGTCATAATACCTGAAATAAAGCTGTTCATGGCCTCCGACTGCTGAACGGAGCGCTAGTACTCAAAACGACCGGTCGGGTCGTTACATATATATATATATATATANCCTAATACGCTTATACTTAGTGCATAGTACAGCGTAAGTATATATATTACATATATATAAGCCATATTCGATATAATATTACCTAATACGCTTATACTTAGTGCATAGTACAGCGTAAGTGTATATATATATATATATATATATATATATATATATATATATATATATATATATATATAGAGAGAGAGAGAGAGAGAGAGAGAGAGAGAGAGAGAGAGAGACACACGCACGCTTCGTAGTACTATTCATCCCTTGTATTACAAAAGTATTAACGGCTTATATTTATATTATTATGATAGTAAATACAAAAGTGATTTTTAATTTTGACCATTGTCGACCTGAATAGAGACTAACTTTGGTCGCTAATTATACATGAATTAATTGGCAACCAAAGTTGGTCGCTAATTATACATGAATTAATTGGCAACCAAAGTTGGTCGCTAAATGTATATCAGATTTATTTATATTTTATGTAATATTTAAATTAATAATATAATTATTAAAATTTTATATGTGGGTCCCACTTATGCGACCAATGTTGGTCGCTATCTGCCTACCCTTTTATTAGCGACCAATATTGGTCGCCAATTTTAAATTCTATATATTTATATTTTATAATTTTTTTAAAATAATATAATTATTAAAATTTTATAGTTAGGTCCCACTTTAGCGACCAACATTGGTCGCTAATCTCTGTTAACCTTTGACCGAGCAAGTCTGACCAGCTCAGTCAACAGTTTGACTAATTTAGCGACCAATTAGCGACCAACCATGGTCGCTAATGTGTTTCAACTATTTATTTAATTATTTTCGCTTGTTTTGCGACCAACGTTGGTCGCTTTTTTCCACAGACTAACTTTGGTTGCTAAATGTTGGTCGCTTTTTTCCGAAATTCTAATAGTAGTAATTACAATTTGTTTTGGATATTTGACACCATACTTTGTTTCAAGTAATTAGGAAATTGGGACCATCATTAGTTTGTATTTCGAGTTCAATTACTGACTTAAGATTGCCTTCTTCACTATTACTACGTGACTTCCAGTGAAAATTGGTTGTCTTCTTAATTAGTTTATTTTGAGAAATTAGATTTTTTTTTAAATTTTACTTCTGTTTCCCAACCCCAACATTTTGTGTTTACAGGTTACCTTTTGTGACTTAACTTGTCTTTTGGGCAATTAGTGTAAGTTAAACTTTACAAGGGAAGCATAAGATAGTTCAAAGAGGTGTTTGTCCGAGCAAGCATGCATGTGAAGTTAGCAAGCTAGATGCTTAAATACTCTAAATTTTTATCCTGTCTAGCCGAGTCTAAATTTCTTATTTTATATTTGTGTTGCCGCTATATATAGACATGGTTCATTCCCTTTTTCTTTTGTTTTGAACTGTACTGTGTCACTTTTGGTAATAAAATATGTTCAGTTGCCCAAACAAAATTTAGTTTCTTACTTAGTAAAATGTGTTTCGTTAACTTCTTGCTGCATTTACTTTCATATGTTAAGTCCACCACAGATGTCCAATCCTCCTGGAAGGTATATGTTGTAACTTCTAAGGTAAATTCTTGAGTTAGACCCAGGGGCGGACCTTCCGTAAAAAAAATTATATTGTACACATAAGGTAAAATCCGATTTGTATCTACATATATTATATTTGAATTCATTTATCACAGCTCAAAACCATAACTCAGTACTTAAGGGGGTTCAAAATCTTTATTAGATTGTTGGTTCAATTCCCGCTTGCCAGTCTTTTTTAACTTTTCTTGACTGACTTATATTCAGTGTACACCTTAACTTTACAAGACACGTATTTACAGAATGGTTCTTGGTCCTTGGGGGTAAATTTCTTAGTTAATCTTTTTTGGGGATTGTTTGTCATGCATTTGTACCATTAATCCAATGCGCACCTAGCAAAAAGTCAATGCAAAATTCAGAGTTATTCGGTAGCAGGTACCCGTGAAATAAGTCGAGCTGCCCGCAAATTAACCCGAACGCCACGATTATTTAAAAAAAAAAAGTCAATCCTAAATAAATCTGAGCTTTGGCATACCTGCCACTTCTCTTCATTTTTCTTGAATAGTCCAAGTATCTGGTCAAAGTATGCGTAATATTCCCTAAAAGAAAAATAAATAAATATTTAACATAGAGCAGGTGGCTTACAAGTCTTTATTTTCATAATCTAATTCATTAGTCTTTATTTTGATATGCATTTCAAATTGATTTTTGGAATAATTAATAGATATAAAAAGTCAGACATGGTTTTTCTCTTTTGAATCCTCAACTAACAGCCTTATATTAATTAGGCCACATAGTTGGCACCTAGATTCTTCCCTTCTTTGTGCAAAGGAGTTTCTGCAGAAAGTTCATAGCAACCAGTATTTGACGCAGGTTTTTCCCACTATCGTTGCATTTTGGGCGCAAAATGGTACAAAGCCAAATAACATTTGTGAATCATAAACTAGAGTTTTCTGGGAGTTCTATGGAGGAGTATGATTTGGAAGACTTACTGAGATCAGAAGCGGTACTCTTGGGGAAGGGAACTTTTGGATTTAGCTATAAGGCAGAATTGGAAAATGGAAAAACTGTGGCTGTTAAGAGGTTAAAAGATTGTTGTTTGCATGAAGAGGAGTTTAATCAAAAGATTCAAGAATTAGCAAAATTGAGTGATCATCAGAGTTTGCTTCCTCTAAGAGCTTATTACTATTCAAAAGATGAGAAGCTTCTTATATTTGATTACATGCCCACGAGTAGTTTGGCTTCCCTTTTGCATGGTAAGCTTCTTCTGGCCTTTCTTATCCTATTATCTTCTTGTTGTTACTGTCTCCTTTCGTGGCTTCTATACTGCCATTATTGTTTTTCATTACTGTTATGCATATGCTTTCCTTGAGTAGAGGGTTATTGGAAACAATTTTTCTGCCTCCACAAGCTAGGGATAAGGTCTGGGTACTTACTATTCTCTACTTGTCGTTGTTGTTGTCACATGTCTCTTATTGATGTTTTATAACATTCTTCTTTTTACACTAGAAATTCTTGCAAAACTAATACAACATGCACAATTTTTTATTATCACATCTTTCTTAGTAAATTGTTTGACAATCTTGTTACCTTTATTTTCCTTGACCTAAGAATATTGTTGAACTTCACATGTGTTACATAGACAATGAAGTGGCTAAGAAAGCTCCACTCACATGGGAAGTAAGGACTAGAATCGCTTATGGAGTTGCTCGTGGTCTCCAATTTCTCCATGCTCAAGGCCCTGGTGTTTGCCATGGTAACATAAGGTCATCCAATGTTTTACTCAACAATTGTTTCGATGTTCATCTCTCAGAAAATGAAATTTTCAGACTTTTCGTGCCAAACTCCAAGTTTGTCCTAATCCCTGGCTATCAAGCACCAGAAGTGGAAAATGCCTACGATGTTTCTCCGAAATCTGATGTTTACAGCTTCGGTGTCCTGCTCTTGGAATTACTGACTGGTAAGGCCCCGTTGGAAGCAATTGGCAAGAACACAGGGGTTGATTTACCTAGTTGGGTTCGAGATATGTTTCAAGAAAAGCCTATTATTGATGTTTTTGATAGTATGCTGCTGCATAATTACCAGAATTTTGGAGAACAGATGGTTCAATTGTTACAGCTAGCAATTTGCTGTACCTTCAAGAATCCATCTAAAAGGCCCTCAATGGTTGCAGTGACTAATAGAATAAAAAGGACGTGTAGTTTTAGATCATGAAGATGGTTATTAGCTGATAATGGACCATTGAGAGCCATCTGTTCCTTTTTGTAGTTTTATATCTTTTTAAAATTCAATTACACAATGTAAACAGGATTCTTGTCTCAAGCATTTTAATCGGACAGAAACCAGCTTAAACAATTTGAACATGTCCAAAGTCAACTTTTACATTATAAGCAAGACAATAAAGTAATCAAGAAATGGAGACGTGCATCATATTCCCTCGACAGCTCCTTTTTTCCGAAATGTACGACTATTCTAGCAAGTGGTAGAAGTGTAGGAAATGGAACTTTAGCAACTCGTTACAAGAGAGTTGATGGATTTTTAAGAATTGATTGGTAATGAAGAGGTCGAAGAATGGATAAGAATTTGAAGAAAAGATTGAAGAAATGCGGAAGCTGGTTGAACTATTTTCCTCCTGGAGCTTATTGCTAAGTTATATGCACTGACTAAGCGAAAAAGTGTATGAATTTACGTTGAAGGTAATTCCACTTAATAAACATCGATTGATAACCTAGTATAAATGGTAAGTAACATATCGTAACTGGAGAGATGAAAAAGAAACAATAAGTACATTGACATCCGCTCGGCCGAGATTGAAAAAATAGAAACAATAAGGAACATCAAGTAATCAAGAAACATGAAAAAAGAAAAAAAAAATCAAGAAACTGGAGAGATGCAGATTCAATTCCTCTCCCTTTGGTTCATGAGTAAGGAGCAGTCCGTCGTACAGAGCCCAAATATAGCTAACTTATAACCAAATGAGTATCGTGTACGTTTAAGATCACAAACTTTAAAAGATAATTTCTTCATAAATTTCGTGTTTAGTAAAAAAACATCATATAAAAAGGCAGGGGAGAGTGTTTCTCAATAGTAGACTTTTTTGTAAGCTAAAAACTATATTCCTGTTATAAATAGAATTTTATTTATGGTGAATGTCTATATTTAGAGAGATTCTAGGGTTTATTACTTGGTGGCTAAGTCACCCTCTCCCTATAAATAGAGGGTTCTATTCCATTGTAATTCATCCCAAATCAATAAGAATTCTCTCCCTCTACTTTTCTCTGCAATACTCTTCTTCTTCTTTTATTGCTTTATAATACGTTATCAACACGAGGCTCTAACAAATAGAGTAGAAGTTTAGGGATTGAGCATAATAATTGTCAATTATTCCATGAACTTCCTTCATGATTAAATTCTGGATTTCAGGTAAGTATTTTACTTTATTTTTCTCTTTTAAATTCTTGAAATTCTATAATTTGATTTTATGTACAAGCAAAGACAACAAAGTTTGATTATTACTCTAATGGAGTTTGTAAAAAATTATAACCACCTGAAGTGGTAAAAATTTCTATGTTTTGCCATGATCAAATTCATGTATGATTATGGGCACAAAAAGTGGAAACCCGTCCCATTGAATTTGCTCCATTCTCATTCCCTTAAGAGAATGTGATAGCAGTATGTGATAAGTCTGAAAGAAGATAAAATTATCACTATGAATGTATCAATGGATGTGGACGTGGCAATAGACGAAATTATAATCGTCATCATTGTGATAATGAGAATAATAAGGATTCTCAAAATAATCCCCCACTTTGTGAAAGTATTTGTCATCGATTTGACAAGAGATTTTATAAAGCACATATAGATGATTATGGTCAATTCATGATGTGAATGTGACAACATCTGATTTATGAATACATATTCATTCTTCAAAGAATATGAACGTGCTAGTGGTAGTGAATATACTGTACTCACCTCTAAAAGGAGGTTTGGGATGATATAAGAAAATAACGTCATTATTATGGCATGAATGGTCATTGGTCACGTACCTATTGTACGCCAAAATATTTTGGCATTGTGATTATTAAAAGACAACAGTAATGCAAGAAACAGATCTTGCATAAAATTTTGACCATAACCATAATGGTATAACTTTCTCTTTAAAAGAGATATTCATCATACGGATGTTGATGAATATGTGGTAGTACCAAATTAATTAAGAGCTCTGGAAGAGCCAATTATTACTATTTTGGAGAAACACAATTGATTAACAATAAGGTATTGTGTTGTAGTAAGTCTCAAAGAAACTTATTCAGTTTCCAAAGTATACGCGAAAGCAATTGATTATATTGAGACTATAAATAAAGGAAAGATTTAATATCTTCTATTACTACAACTTGTAGCGGGGTAATATGTATGTGAAAAGCTACCCGCTTTATTCTCTAGTTTGTACTACACAAACAAAAGAATACCACAATAAAGTGGATATTTATTGATATAAAAACCCATATCATAATAAACTTGGAGTTTATTGATAATTCCATACGTCATGGCGTAAATCTGAAGTTTATCAATATTGATAATTTATTCAGTTGGCATAATTGGTTTACCCATATTAATTTAAGTATGATGTGCAAAAATAAAAGAGAATTCACATGGGTAAATATTAAAGAACGAGAAAGTTCTTTACGAATTCTTTTATGTTGCCTGTTCTCATTAATTAATATACCAACTAAAATTGGGATTGAATCCCATGAATGCTGGAAATATCAAAGGTGAATATGGGCCCATTCACCTGCCATGTATACCACATAAGATGCATCTATGAGATGGTTACATGTGCGATTATTAATAACCCGCAACATGGTGTTTTGCGAGGTAACTTGCTCAATAATTTAATTTCGAGCATAATTTCCAGATTTTCTATTCAAGAATTTCATCTTGATAAGTTGGTTTACATCACAGTTGGTTTAGCAAAATGATTTATTAAGTGCCTCTACTTAATATCTAAACATTTGCTTATGAGAACAAAGTTATCTTTATCAATTTGATATACGTTATATACCAAAGTATATTATTTTCTCCCCTCACAAGTGGTTCAGGGTCAGGAACCAAATAATTTCATCTTATTATTATTGATGTGCGGTGTATATTTTGATTAACACCATAACGCACAAAGGGGGATTCTCAAAGTTGAGGTAACAAGTTAGTTTTTCTAACATGAGGGGGAGACATGATAAACAGTTGAGAAAAAGTTACATGGAATGAATTATTATTTATACATCTCGATCCTCGAATAAGATAATATGAACTTGAAGTTCATAAAGGATAATTCATCTGCAATATATTGCAAAGCATGCCGGACGCATTTGCTGACCCAAAGAAAGTAACTATATTCTCATTGCAAATGCTCCTATTAAGTCCTAGAAGGACAAAGTCTATGGTAAGCTTAAAGCGTATAGACAATCGGTTTCAAATAAACTTCTCGATAAATAATATGAGCAAATGATCAAAATGATCATAATAAAGGAGGCAAGTGATCTAGAAGATCACATGACATAACACTTCATAAAATCTCATGAGAGATTCAGGTACCTTAATATATGAATGAAGAGATCTCTATGTTATGTCTTTATGAAAAATAAGGAGGTTGGAACCGATATAAAATGTTTGTCGATGACATTGATTATAGCACTAAATATATATGAGGATCTTAAGTCTGGAGAAACAATTCAAGTAGAATTGATTTTATATGAAAGACATATAGTTGTTGAACATGTAGTTCAAACACTTGAAAGTGTAAAGTCAATGGTACGTGCAATCAGTTTTCGATATCTTATATGTCTAGCATGACATGAAAACTTGATATGCATCTAAAGTCTACTATATGGCTTATATGACTTAACTTATGTGATAACCCATGAAGGATTTAAGTTGCTTGAAGCATATACAATTCTTGATCTTGAAGTACTACATCCTCAGTGCAATTTGTGCATATATATATCTTGCTATAATTATAAGCATGATAATATGATAGCGAAAATCTCTATGGAGATATTGAAGAGCCACTCCACGACATTATATATCTATCAAGAATGATGATTTCAAGGTGCAATTTATTCATTCAAGTTAATATGCCTGATTTGTTCATCAAATCTCTACCAAAGATCTTTTGAAGATGGTGCACAAGATTGGAATGCAAATGCTTAAGGATGTGAATTGATGCTCTCATCAGGGGGAGTTAATACGCGTTGTACTCTTTTTCCCTTAGAAGGTTTTGTCCCACTGGGTTTTCCTTGCAAGGTTTTTAACGAGGCAACCAAAAGGCGTATTGTTAGATATGTGCACTCTTTTTCCTTTTTTAGAATTTTTTTTCCCACTGGGTTTTATTTTAGCTAAGGTTTTAACGAGACACATTATCTGTTGAATAGACATTCAAGGGGGAGTGTTATAAATAGAATTTTATTTATGGTGAATGTCTATATTTAGAGAGATTCTAGGGTTTATTACTTGGTGGCTAAGTCACCCTCTCCCTATAAATAGAAGGTTCTATTCCATTGTAATTCATCCCAAATCAATAAGAATTCTCTCCCTCTACTTTTCTCTGCAATACTCTTCTTCTTCTTTTATTGTTTTATAATAATTCCTTTTTTTTTTTTTTTGTCTTTTAAGGCTTTCGCAACCCCTGAAAGAAAGATATTTAATGGCTCTATTTCTAAAAATATTATTTGTCTAAATTACCTTTCATCTCTCCTTAAACTTTGTGACGACTTATGAGAAACTTTTGAAAACTTTAATATCGTTTATTAGAGCAAGGATAAAACTAAAAAGGAAAAAGTTAATGCCTTCTTGATTTTCTAATGTGCTTAATATTTTGAATTTTTTTTTTTTGACTGAAGTTGTACATATAGAAATGAATGGAGGGAGTACTTTTGTACAATTTTCTATCTTAATCCTCGCACTTTTGGAGGGAGTACTTTTGTACAATTTTCTATCTTAATCCTCGCACTTTTTTTTTTCTTCTTTTTCTTGCAAAGCAATGGAAGAACAAAATGGGTTGTTCTGGCTACTTCTGCCAAACACTAAGATGACCTCAACGGTAAACTACTAAGAGCCCGTTTGGCCAAGCTGCCAAAATCTGCTTATTTTAAAAAGTACTTTTTTCTAAAATACTTTTTTCAAAAGTACTTTTGAAAAATAATAATTTGTGTTTGGCCAATTCATTTAAGAAGTACTTTTTACAATATTTGATAAACAAATTGTGTTTGGCCAATCTTTATAAAAAGTACTTTTGAGTGTCAAATTACCAAAAAAGATAGTGCCAAACTTTTATAAT
>NC_031999.1:4880185-4880593 GCF_001879085.1 Nicotiana attenuata
TATATATATATATATAGTTCAACATAAAGTCGTTGTAGTACTTCCAACGATTATAAAGAAATACTTCATAATTTCAAAAGAATTCACTCTCTTACAATGGGTGTCAATTAAAATTGTTCACCATCTTTTTGCATTAGGACTACTATTTTCTGAATTTATTTTTGCCTACAGTGATAGAATGTGTTAGAAGGAAAAGAGGTAGAAATCTCTTGGAGATAAAGGGTTTTGAAACGAAAGTTATTAGGATCGATGTACAAAAGTAAAATAAATTTGGAGATCAATTTAAATAATACCGCTTGTACGTAAGAAAATAATTTGCTTTATTTACTCATTTTTTAGCACTCGATATTAGCAAATTTCTCATCTTTACCATTCAAACTGAAGACCGCTATATATATAATATATATA
>NC_031999.1:4880682-4939367 GCF_001879085.1 Nicotiana attenuata
ATATATATATATATGGAAAGAAATGTAAAGGATAATTTGGAAAATATAAATTTATGGTGAGGATAGTTTTGTCTTGAATAAATTAATTTTCTGCTTCTACTTCTGCTTCTTGGAAGAAGCTAGAATTTTCTGCTTCTTCCCAAAAGCAGAAAAACTGCTTCTGCTGTTGGCCAAAAGTACTTTTTATTTTTGCCAAACAGAATAAATATTTCAAAAAGTACTTTTTTGACAAAAAAGTACTTTTGGCCTCCAAGAAGCTTGGCCAAACAGGCTCTAAGCTTTTCTACATAAATCTATGCGATCTTGATTTGGAATGCTTGGAATATAGTTAAAGAAAATCTTGAGAAGATACCTCCTGATGATTCCATTCGAACTTCACAGCCTAATGTAAAGTAGAAGCAACTGCCCCAGCCATTTGTATCCACGGTCGTCCCAATAGCAGGTTGTAGGTAGCATAGATATCTAGTACCTTGAAATCGGCATTGAACATACTCGCTCGCGTCATCAAAACACAAAAATAATATCTGGAATTCCGAATCGGACACCAAAACGCATGAATTTCAAAGTAAAGTTCGAGAACTTCTAGAATTGCAACTAGGGGTCTAAATCCTATCAAATCAACTCCGAACGATACCAAATTTTGCAGACAATTTTTGGATAGCATAACATACCTATTCCAAGTCCCAAATCCAATTCCAAATCCGATAGCCAAAAGTCAACCTACGGTCAAACTTCTAAACCTCAAATTGCAATTTTTTGGCAAAACAACACAAATAAACCTATGGACTTTCGAATTCGATTCTGGCATACACCCAAGTCCAAAATAACGATACGAAGCTATTAGAGCCATCAAAACACCAATTCGGAGTCGTTTTTACAAAAGTCAAAGTTTGGTCAACACTTCTAACTTATGATTCTAAGCCAAGAACCAAAGGGTCTAAATTAACCCGAAATCTTTCCGGAGCAAAACCAATCAACCTCGCAAGTCATAAGACCTAAATTACACATCTGTGATGAATTAAAAAGGGAAATAGGGTGCAATTACAGAAAACAACCGGTCAGGTCGTTACATCCCCTCCTAAAAGAAATGTTCATCATCGAACGTGCATAGAGACATACCTAAAGCGACAAAAGGTGAGGATAACGATTCCGCATGTCGTTCTTGGTCTCCTAGGTCGCCTCCTCGATCGGATAAACCCACCATTGAACCTTCACTGAAGTTATGTTCTTTGATCTCAACTTCATGACCTGTCTGTCCAAGATAGCCACCAGCTCCTCAATATAAGTCAAATCCTTGCCCAATTGGACTGAGCTGAAGTCTAATACATGGGACGGATGATCATAATACTTCCGGAGCATAGAAACATGGAAAACCGGGTGAACCGCTGATAGGCTGGGAGCAATGCAAGCTTGTAGACCACCTCCCCAACTCTCTCAAGGATCGATATACCTAGGGCTCAACTTCCCCTTCTTCCCCAACCTCATTACACCCTTCCCGAGTGAAATCCGGAGGAAAACCCTCTCTCAAACCATTAATGCAACATCACGAACTCTCCGATTGGCATAACTCTTCTACCTACACTAAGCTGTACGAAGGCGATCCTGGATCAACTTGACTTTCTCTAAGGCATCTCGAACCAAATTTGTGCCCAACAATCTAGCTTCATCCCGCTCAAACCAACCAACTGTTTAACGACATTGTCTCCCATATAGGGCCTCATAAAGAGCTATCTGAATACTCGATTGGTAGCTGTTGCTGTGGGCAAACTCTGCAAGCGCAAGAACTAATCCCAAGAACCCCCGAAATCCATAACACAAGCACGAGACATATCTTCTAATATCTGAATGGTGCGCTCGGACTGCCCATCTATCTAGAGGTGAAATGTTGTACTCAACTCAACTCGTGTTTTTAACTCATGCTTCACAACTCTCCAGAAACGCTACGTGAACTATGTGCCTAAATCATAGATAATGGACACCGGCACACCATGGAGACGAACAATGTCACGGATATAGATCTGAGCTAGCTTTTTTGATTAATAGGTGGTCATCATCGGAATAAATGAGCTGACTTGGTCAGCCTATCTACAATCACTCATACTTCCTCAAATTTATTCAAAGTCTGTAGGAGTGCAACAACGAAATCCATGGTAACATGCTCCCATTTCCACTCGGGACTCTAAAGTCAGTAACGCAAACTGGCCATCCTCTGATGCTCATACTTCACCTGCTGACAATTCTGGTACCGAGCCACATACTCCACTATATCTTTCTTCATTCTCCTCCACCAATAGTGCTGCCTCAAATCCTGATACATCTTAGCGGTACACAGATGAATGGAGTACTGCGAACTATGGGCCTCCTTAAGGATCAGCTAACGTAAACCATCTACATTGTCCATACATAATCGGCCCTACATCTGCAACACGATGTCATCTCTAATAGAAACCTCCATGGCATCGTTGCATTGTATCATGTCCTTAAGGACAAGCAAATGGGGGTCGTCATACTGACGCTCTCTGAAGCGCTCATATAAGGAAGGTCTATAAACCATAAGCAAGAACCCAGCTATGCTCGAAAACATCCAATCTCACAAACTGATTAGCCAAGGCATGAATATCCATGGCTAGTGGCCTCTTTGATGCCGGTAGATATGCCAAACTTCCCAAACTCTCCTACTTTCTACTCAAGGCATCGACTACCACGTTGGCCTTCCCGGCATGATACATGATAGTGATATCATAGTCTTTAAGAGACTCTAACCATCTCCGCTGCCACAAATTAAGATCTTTCTGCTTGAACAGTTGTAGACTCCGGTGGTCGGTATAGACCTCACATGGAACACTGTACAAGTCGTGCCTCCAAATCTTTAATGCATGAACAATAGCTGCAAATTCAAATTCATGAACTAGATAATTCTTATCATGGACCTTCAACTACCAAGATGCATAGGCAATCACCCTATCGTCTTGCATCAACACCGCGCCAAATCCAGTATGTGACGCATCCTAATATACAAGTGTAAAACCCCGAACCCATAGGCAACACCAACACCAGGGCTGTAGTCAAAGCAGTCTTGAGAATTTGAAAGCTCGCCTTGCACTCCTCGAACCATCTGAAAGGAGCACCCTTCCGGGTCAATCTGGTCATAGGTGCAATAATGGATGAGAAGCCCTCTATGAAACGACGATAATACCCGGCCAAACTAAGGAAAATCCGAATCTTAGTAGCTGAAGGCGGTATGGGCCTACTCTGAACGGCTTCAATCTTTTTTGAATCTACCTTGATCCCCTCACTCGACACCACATAACCCAAAAATGCCACTAAATCAAGCCAAAATTCACACTTAGAGAATTTTGCATATAACTTTGTTACACCCCATGTTTTCGTACGTGGAAGTATGCCATAATTAAATTGATATAAGCTCGGACATGAGATGTTACGTCCTATATTTTCGTACGTTGAAGTTTCGTCGTAAGTTAACCGACGTAAGTTCGGAAATGAGATTTATTTTGGGATTATAAGTATTACGCTATTTCAATCAAGTGATAAGTTAGTTCGTGAGGTTGAGAGGGTAAGCGAATCCAAAAAAAATTAATTCGTCAAAGTTTGTCATTTTGGGATAAAATACGACCCGAGCTAAAATACCCGATATTTATGGACTAGTGACATACAAGGTGCCACACGACCATGATAGTAAGATGTATAAAGCGTAATAAAAGTGAGTAGTATTTTAAGTAATTTAAGATAATTCTTAATTATTTGGATATTTGGTTAATTGTGAATTTTTGGTGGAAGATTAACCCTGTAATTAAGGAAATTGGTGGATAAATTTGGATAAGTTTAAGTGTGGAAACTTGGCAGCATGTGCCATTCAACCAAATAAGTCATTAGTCATTTATAATATGTGTCACATTAAGGAATTTGGTGGCAAAATCATTCCTAAAGCGGGGACCACATCATAAGGCTTCTTAAGACTTAAGAAGTCATTCAATAGTAATGTTAGTCTTCAAATTCAACTCAAACATAAAACTTCTCTAACCTGTAACGTGGGAAAGTTTAGCATCTTCAACAAATTCAAATGACTTCATGGCAGTTTAACAAGATTTCATAGCATCTTAAGCAACGTGAGATTTTACAATTATAAGGGAGTACAGTGTAATCTTTCTCAAGAATATCATACGAATTTTTCCCTACTCCGATATTGCCGTCACATGTTTTGTCGCAATTAATGTGTGTTAAAAGGATTGTCAAGAGAATCGACTTAGGTATGTCAAGACTATCCGTTATTTCTTTTTGGCATGATCCACATGATACAAGCGAAACGAGCAAATGCACAACTTCCACAAAATGACTCTATTCACAGAAATGCTATAAATACTTATGTTCTTGATTCCCCATGTATCCTATTAATTTATCATCTGTTTAAGGGTTTCAAAAATACATATGTTGATAAGGTTTATTTCATGATATTAATCAGAGGCATAATGGTCTTACGACGTTCCGAAAGATTTTATTGACGTACTTTCTCATGCATTGCATTCATTTATACATGTACATTTACTCATGGCCAGATGGCGTTATATACGTATATATATGTATATTTATATACGGATAAAATCGGACTGCCTGATCTTATGATCATTGTGACACCTCGTAGCTTCACCTTGAAGGCCCGGGACACGGCTCAAGGCCATGACATCAAGGATTCTTTATGCCCGACCTAAGGGCAGCATAAATCGATGGTTATCATGAATAAGAAGGAAGTTCCTTAGGTACGGGGTCAAAAGCTGACAGCACCTGCAAGAATAGTACCGGTGTGTACCAGACTGTTAGGTGGCTGTACCAGCTACATTTCTTTGTAATAATTACACATGTACCATATTGGGATTCCCCCCTCCTATATAAAGGGGACCCTTGTTATTTCTTGGGCACGTGATATTCAACGCAACACACAATATTCAATACAAGAAGAAGAACATTCTCTGCTCTCTAACTTAAACATATTCTCCTTTGATTCTATTGCTTATATTCATTATATTACTTACATTTATTGTGTTTTCATTGATTGTTCTTCATTGATCACTCATCATTGATCATAAAGAGCCTCCATCAGAGCTCTCAGAACTGTTAATCCTTCATCGGCTGAGCACAACCTGACGTTTAGCTCGACCCTGAGGTCCCGTATAGCCTAGCTCGAGGTCTCGATTTTCGGTCACTCGGTTTGCTTGCCGCACTACCTTCAAGCTCTTATCTTATTTTCTAGTTTCACACTTAGCATCTACTGCCTAACAACTAGCACAAAAATAAATCACATATTTTTAGAACCATAAAATAAAATCTAATTGTAATTACTATTTTCAAGGTAAACAGTTTGGCGCCCACCGTGCGGCTAAAAATAATAGTGGTTGTTTTCGTGTTGGTTACTAAATAACGCGAGTTATCCTTCACACTTTTTTTTGTTCGAGGATCTTTGATTTCAGGTCAAAATGTCTAACTCAGTGAATGACATGAAAATAACAGTCCTGAGGACCATGGAGAGAATAGTGTAGTTGTTCCTGATATCGGTGTACCACTACGAAACCCTGAGGATGCACTAGAACCAATTCCCGTGGAAGTAGTCTCACGGAACACCCAACATGTCAATATAAGCTCCCATACTAACAAGAGTATACGCCAAGAGAATCAACAGGAAGCTCGGAAACATCCTGCTCGAGAAGAAGGAGAGGCGGACGAGAGAAATGGAACGAAAAACCCCCAGCATGTCGTTCATGTGATCATCGGAGGGACCGACGTCCCCCAAGGACCCGTGATCAAGCGAGCAAAGGTTTCCACCGCAATGGAAGGGCAAATTCGAGGTCGCATGCCCGAGGACATCCTTGCCTTCAGTGAAGAGGACTTCGAGACCCTGTCTCATCCCCATAACGACGCACTGGTAATTTCATTTCTCTTGAATAACATTCAAATTAAACGCGTACTTGTGGATCCAGGTAGCTCGGCCAACGTAATCAGGTCGAAGGTGGTAGAGCAGCTTGAATTGTTTGATCAAATCATACCTACCTCCCGAATCCTCAATGGCTTCAACATGGCCGACGAAATAACGAAGGGGGAGATCACCCTCCCGGTCAACATGTCCGACACAGTTCAAAACACAAAATTTCATGTCATCGAAAGTGACATGAGATACAATGCATTGCTTGGAAGTCCATGGATACACAGCATGAGGGCACTACCGTCGACTCTTCATCATAAGATAAAGTTTTCGACAGAAGATGCTATAAAAACGATATATGGAGAACAACATGCGGCGAAGGAGATGTTTGCGGTTCATGAGGAGGCACCAACCTCAATACCCTCCACCTCGGAGGAGCCGGAGGACAAATAGACCCTCGAGAACGACAAAGAAGACTTCCTCGCCCCCCGTACCTTCATTGCCCCTGAAGAATCGGATGCAACAAAATCAACAGTTGAAGAGCTGGAGCAAGCCGTTTTGATCGAGCATCTCCCAGATTGGAAGGTATACCTGGGAACAAGATTAACCCCCGAACTCAGGAAAAAATTCATTCAATTCCTTATTAATAACATCAATTACTTTGGGTGGTCCCATTTGGATATGACAGGGATTCCGCTGGAAATAACCACCCATCGACTAAGTGTCGACCCCAGGTTCAAACCGGTGAAGCAAAAAAGAAGACCTCAGTCCGAGGTAAAACACTGTCATCAAGGATGAGGTAACAAAACTCCTCAAAATAAGATCTATTAGGGAAGTAAAATATCCCGAATGGTTGGCCAATTTGGTGGTAGTTCCCAAAAAAGGGAATAAGTTAAGAATGTGCGTAGATTATAAAAACTTGAATAGAGCGTGCCCCAAAGAATCATTTCCGTTGCCCAACATCGATCACTTGATCGATGCCACGGCCAGCCATGAGATCCTCACCTTTCTCGACACTTACTCGGAGTATAATCAAATTCAGATGAATCCCGAGGATAGGGAAAAAACTTCGTTCATCACGAAGTACGGTATGTACTGCTACAATGTGATGCCCTTTGGGCTAAAAAATGCGGGGGCCACATACCAACGCCTAGTTAATAAGATGTTCAAAAACCAAATAGGCAATTCCTTGGAGGTTTACATTGACGATATGCTAGTTAAGTCCCTGCGCTCAGAGGACCATTTAACTCATTTGCAGGAGACATTCGACATCCTCAGAAGCTACAACATGAAACTCAATCCCAAAAAATGTGCCTTCGGAGTGGGTTCGGGAAAATTCTTAGGCTTCATGGTGTCAAACAGGGGGATAGAGAACAACCCCGATAAAATCAAAGCCATCGAAGAGATCACGGTGGTAAACAATGTGAAGGTCGTGCAACGACTGACTGGGCAAATAGCAGCTTTGGGCCGATTCATATCAAGGTCGTCACACAAGAGTCATCATTTCTTCTCCCTACTCAAAAAGAAAAACAGCTTGGACTCCGGAATGCCAGCGTGCTTTAGAGGAGTTGAAGCGATATCTGACGAACCCACCTTTACTTCACACCCCAAAGGAAGATGAAACGATGTATTTGTACCTGGCTATGTCCGAGGTAGAGGTAAGTGGTGTGCTGGTTCCAGAAGAGCAAGGTACGCAATTCCCTGTCTATTATGTAAGTCGGACCCTGGGAGATGGCGAAACCAGGTATCCGCACCTAGAAAAGTTAGCTCTTGCATTAATAAGCGCATCTCGAAAATTAAAGCCTTATTTCCAATGCCATCGTATTTGTGTTTTAACAACATATCCTCTCCGAAGCATATTGCATAAGCCCGAATTGTCAGGCCGTCTGGCCAAATGGGCGATCGAACTCGGGGGGTACGATATCAAATACCAACCCCGAACAGCTATCATGTCCCGAATTCTAGCGAATTTCGTGGGTGACTTCACACCTGCCCTCGTGCCGAGGCAGAGAAAGAACTTCTATTAAAAACGGGCACATCTTCGGGGTATGGACCTTGTTCACCGACAGCGCCTCGAACGTGAAAGGGTCCGAACTCGATATAGTCCTGAAGCCACCTACGGGCCACATGATTAGGCAATCTATAAAAACTGCAAAATTGACTAACAACGAAGCCGAGTATGAGGCTATGATTGCAGGTCTGGAGTTGGCCAAAGGCCTAGGAGCGGAAGTCATCGAAGCAAAATGTGATTCCCTCCTGGTAGTAAATTAGGTAAATGGAAGCTTCGAGGTTCGAGAAGACATGATGCAAAGATACTTAGACAAAATTCAAATCGCATTGCACTGCTTCAAAGAATGGACTCTGGTCCACATACCTCAAGAGCAGAATAGCGAGGACTCTGTCCTGACCTTTATGACATTAATGTACTCTTAGAGGCTTGTAGACATAAGTCGTGTATATAAAAGATTGTATGGACTGGTCGGCCTATGTTTTGAGTTTATAAAGGATCATGTTGGCCTATTAGGCCCGTATGTCATGTGTATATAATGATGTGATAAGAAAGATACATTACATTGGTACTCGGTTGAGTAAGGTATCGGGTGCCCGTTGCGGCCCATCGGTTTGGGCCGTGACAGTTCCTCGAGGACCACAAAATCAAAAGAATCCTGTCGATACCCTACCACCCATGTGCAAACGATCAGACCGAGTCCAGAAAGAAGACAATCATTCAAAACTTGAAAAAGAAGTTAGAAAGTGCAAAGGGAAAATGGAGAGAAATATTACCCGAAGTGCTATGGGCGTATCAAACAACTCCAAAATCAAGCACAGGAGAAATGCCCTTCTCTCTGGTATATGGCGCCGAGGCTTTGATACCGGTCGAGGTCGGAGAACCAAGCGCCAGGGTCCGACACGCCACCGAAAGACCAAACAATGAAGCCATGACTGCGGCCCTCGAACTATTGGATGAAAAGCGAGAAGCTTCGCTTGTCCGAATGGCCTCCCAAAAACAAAGGATCGAAAGGTACTATAACAGAAGAACAAATCTCCGACATTTCGGAGTCGGGGATTGGTCCTAAGGAAAGTCACCCTGAACACTTGAAATCCTAATGAAGGAAAGCTAGGCCAGAACTGGGAAGGGCCATACCGCGTCCTCGGAGTGATCGGCAAATGGTCCTACAAGCTCGGTACCATGGAAGGCGAACAACTTTCGAGCAATTGGAAGATGTCATTGCTCAACGCTACTACTGTTAAGGTGTCCGATGGAAGATGCCGAAGCATCCCCCGACTCGAAGACCTTGGGTTTTGAAGAATGCACTGCACTCTTTCCCTTCTATCGGATTTTATCCCTATAAGGGTTTTAGCGGCAAGGTTTTTAACGAGGCAACATCTATATGCTACCTAAGGAGAACACAACAAGTATTCAAGGCTTCTCTTCACTCAACCTCGAATACTGGGGGGCATCCCCCCGGGAGATCATCTCCCCGGCGAAATCAAGACAAGCCAAAGAAGATCTCAATAGAAAAATGATGTATCGGGCCAAACGGTCGAATGAACCGTGTCCGCATAGAATAAATGAGCCCTTTATGACGAAAACATGTATACTTGTATCAAGTAATCAAAGGAATGTCTTCTACCATCAAAACACCTTGCACTTCAAAAAAAGTTTGCTATTTTTACAAGAAACGGCCCCAGAGCCAGAAATTTCCCGAACACTCGGGGACTGACATCAAAAAATCAAAGTCGTAACACCTCCGGGCCAGAAACTTCGATTCGTAAGCCCTCAATGAGGCAACGTCAAAATAATACAAAGAACGGCTCCAGAGCCAAAAACTCTCGATATCTCGAGGACTGTCACCGACGGTTACCCCATCAAGGTATCAAAAACCCGAGGCAATAAGACCCCATATGGGCGACCTCGAGCCCGTAAGCCCTCCACATGGCAATATTAGAATCCGTAAGACCTCAATCCAGGCATGAATTATACTTGTACCAAGTAATCTATCTGTAAGACCTCAAGCCAGGCATGAATCATACTTGTGCCAAGTAACCTATCAATTCGTGAGACCTTACAAAAGGCATAATCTCGATCTTAAAGTCAAGGTTACATATTTTGAACTTGTAAGACCCCTAAAAAGGCATACCCTCGATATGGACGCTGAGGCTACCTCACTCGGGGACTAAAAGGCTACGGCCAAATACAATGACTACGGTCACAAGGCTGTACTAGCCGAACTAACGTGACTCGGAGACGCCCGACCGTCGCCATAAAACTCACAGTCCTTCAAATTACTTTGAAAATACTTCAAAAAGAACCGGTTAACCAGGCTACCCTCGGCATAAGCAAAAGAGCTTCGATCACATCAGCTCCAAACAATAAAAAGTCTTCGAAACAATTCAGCCATCGAGCGAAACCTCCCTAGGTGCTCGCCCATCATCACATAACGGCTCGCAATCGAGGTGCTTATCGAAGCGTCGAAGAGTCGGATGAACACCAAAAACTTCAACGAGGTAAAAATAAAGCCTAAACTAGAGTTTGTACCGACCCTATGCGCAAGAGCCACCGTTGCCAGCTTAAATCGAAAGGTCGTACCGACCCAATGCGTAAGAGCCCGGACGCCAGCCTACATTAGAGGTCGTACCGAACGAACAAGTAAGAGCCTATGAGCCAGCTTAAGCTTCAAAAACCTAAGGGTCAATGAGCTCGAGTCGAAGTCCGACTCGAAGACTAAGCCCGAAACAGTTAACTAAAAAGTGCCTAAAAGCATATGCGTAAGAGCCTAAGCGCCAGTATATATTAGAGGTCGTACCGACCCAACGCGTAAGAGCTTAAGGGACGGTCTGAAAGAGCCTCAGGGCCGATGAGAGATCGCATTGACAAAATACGCAAAAGCTCAAAAGCTTGCTCAATAGCCTTAGGGCTGATACGGTAGACCTAAAGGTCAATAAACTCAAGTCGAAACGTGACTCGGGGACTAATCCCCAAACGATCAACTCTCAGCCATTTCAAACTGCTCAACGGTAGCAGGAACCTAAGGGTTTAAATTTAAGGTCCAAAATTTTGGATCAATTGTCAAACAAGCATCACAGTTTATTCCTAAAAAGCAAAAAACGATGAAAAACGAAAAGCCTTTACATATATGTTAAAAGGTTCACAAGGGTGCATTTACAAGGCCTATGACTGAAGCCCCAACAAAGGCAAAAAGAAAATAAAACCCTAATCTACCACCGAGGCTAGACCTTCGACGACTCCCTCGAAAATTGTGCTTTCAACAGCACCGGCCATGACCCCGGGGTTTTCAATGACCTCTTCCTCTTCGGGGATCTCGCCTCCATCTTCATCATCTCCCGAGCCACTGTTCGACTCGCCTTCAGAAGAAAGAAGGGCCGCAGCCTCCTCTTCTAGGGTCCTCACCCTCTCGATCTCGGCGGACAAAATTGATTCCCCCCGCATATATATCCTTGAGAGCCCGTCTTCGAGATTCTAACCGGGCATACTCCACAGCTCGGGTCAATCTCAGCTTGGCCTCTTTGCACACCTTCCTGGCCCGAGCATTTGTGGTAGCAGCATCCTCTTTATGCGAAGACACGAACGCCTCAGCATCAGCCCTAACCTCGGATAGTGAAGCAACCAACTCAGTATGTAGACCCTTATACTTATTACTCTCCGCCCTAGCTTCATCAAGTTGATGCCCGACCGAGACCACCTCCCCCTGGAGGGTATCTCTCTCAGAAACTATCCCACTCACGTGCCGTTTGACTTCGAGAATTTCAGAGTCCCTGGCTCGGAGTTCCTCCTTCATTAGGACATCTTTCTTCTCAAGCTACAAAGATCGACCCGAAGGTGTTAAAGCACTGAAGTCAAATGAACATTTAGACAAAAAAACAAATAAGAGTTACATAACCTGCTCAGTAAGATGAATCCTTTCTCGGGACGCCGCCTCCAAACAATCCCGAAGGATACAGGGATCCTCCTCCCACTCGGTAGAAAGAGCTCTGAGCTCATCAGCTTCCAAGGTGAGCTTCTTGTGCTCACCCTCGTAACTAGTCAGCTCGGTTTGAGACCTGGAAAATGTCTGATTGTAAAGCACCTTGGCCTGGAATCATGGAAGAAACAAGGTTAGCAAGATAAAAATAGGGGCACCAAGCAGAATTTACGAAAAGATTACTTGCTCACAGAGCCTGTCAATCTCACTGAGAATAAGCAAGGCGTCAAATTCAGGCTTTTCCTCAAGCGCAGCAAAAAGCCTTTCAAACACATTTTTATCTCCGACGGACGCCCCTACGTCGAAATACTCTTTATTTTGGGCATCTTGCATCTCTCTCGGAGAAAAAGTCGATCCCAAAGGGGAATCACTCACTTCAATAACCCCGACTGGATCAATCGGCGCCGTCTCCTGTATTTGGAGAGCTTTAGAGCTGGGCTCCCCTAGACTGCCTAATGAACCCACCTCAGCACGAGGAAAGTTTTGGCCGTCAATTAACTCAGGGATATCATCTGACGTACCCTCGAAGGCCGCTTTAGTCTGAGGTAGGACAACAACGGAATCAAGTTCCAATTTGGAAGCCATCGACTCTGCAGTACGTGGGACAGTCAGGTTTTCTCTCTCCCGAGTGCTTCCGAGGAAGCATATTTCCTTTCGCCTTCAGCTCGGGGACTCCCCGGCACTTCTGGAGTTAAGGTTGCTGAATCAGCCTTAGGCTCTTCCACTTTGGCTTTCTTGGATTTCGGAGAATGAATCGATGACCTCCTTCATTTTTTCCTCTCTTTATCAGGTTTCGGGGTATCCGCTTCACCAAGCAGTGCTTCCCTCATCAAAATAGCCTCCCCCAGACCTGTACAAATGCAAAATATAAACACAGGGAATGAGGACACTATTAGTGATAGTTCTTTTGAGAGATACAATTATAGCAGAAGTAAAAGCTCACCGTGGTCCTTGGCTTCCCATCGAGCCTGGGACCAATCGCGACACACACGCTCAACGTATGGGCAAAGCGAATCCAGCTGGTTGACCCAGCCCGAGAGGTCCTTAATTGCATTAGGGTACACTGCGATGGCTGCATCAGCGGAGGAAGTTAATTTGTAGGGAGATGTACCCAAAAAGAAGCAAGAGAACATTTAATCAGCATATCTACTTACGTTTCATGTTCCACCTTTCGGGGAACGACATCCTCTCTACTGGAATCAGGTCCAGAGTCCTAACTCGAACAAAACGGCTTATCCACCCTCCGTTCCTAACCTCGTCGGTACAAGCAAAAAGGGCTCATAAGGCCCAACAGTGGAGCTTAATCAGGCCCCCACGGAGGAGTCGGGGACTGTACATTCTGATCAGATGGTCGAGGGTGAAGGGCATCCCCTTAATCATGTTCGAGTAGTATCTGGTCATGTAAACAAAGAGCCAGAACGAAGGATGAATCTAGCCGAGCGTCACCCGATATCATTTACAAAAGTCGAGGATCACGGGGTCTATTAAAGGCGAGGATGGCTCCACCAGGCCGAGAGTAAATGGATAAGTATACACACTGAGGAAGCCAGACTTGTATGTCGTTATGTCCTCCTCCCGAGAAGGAANNNCCCCCCCCCCCCGAGAAAGAATCTCCACTAACACCGCATCCCCCCAGCGGCAGTCGGTCTTCACCCTTTTGGCGTCTGTTATTAAACTAATATAGCGGGACACAGGTTCGCATCGTCCTGGCTTCGAACAAGGTTTTTCGGACTTAAAATCGGAGGTCAATTCAAAGGCTCCTGGAATGCACTCCCCAACGCAAGGGGGTATTGTTGCTTTGCCCTTAGATGAGCGCAAGGAAGAGGAAGGCACATCTTCCTGAGGGACAGAGGTAGAAGTTTTCGCCACTCTTGTTAAAAGATTTCAGAGGAGAAATGAAAATTGCGTTTCAGAGGAGAACAAAAGAGAGGTGTAAGAAGAACTTTGAAGGCTTGGTGGTGCAGTGAAAAATAAGTGGCGAAGGAAGAAGTATTTATAGAGGCCTAACATACACGTTGGAGCGGACCAAGGGACACCCAACCGCTATAATTAATTCAAAGGCTTTTAAGGGCTATGTGGATGCGACCTTCGGATACCCTATTGTCACGTCAATCGCTTGGCAGGGCGTAACTGCCATCGTGACGGAAGTATCAAAGGGGCAAGAATCCGAGATCGTTTTTTAAAATTTTACTCTAAGAAACGCGGGGACTATCTATATATGGATAAAATTGGAAATCCTGATATCATTGTGACACCTCGTAGCTTTACCTTGAAGGCCCGGGACACGGCTCGAGGCCATGACATCGAGGGTTCTTTATGCCCGACCTCGGGGCAGCGTAAATCGATGGTTATCATGAATAAGAAGGAGGTTCCCTAGGTATGCGGTCAAAACTGATAGCACCTACAAGAATAGTACCAGTCTGTACCAGACTGTTAGGTGGCTATACTGGCTACATTTCTTTGTAATAATTACACATGTAACAAGTTGGGATTCCCCCCTCCTATATAAAGGGGAACCTTATTATTTCTTGGACACGTGATATTCAACACAACACACAATATTCAATACAAGAAGAAGAACATTCTCTGCTCTCTAACTTAAACATATTCTCCTTTAATTCTATTGCTTATATTCATTACATTACTTGCATTTATTGTGTTTTCATTGATTGTTCTTCATTGATCACTCATCATTGATCATAAAGAGCCTCCATCAGAGCTCTCAGAACTGTTAATCCTTCATCGGTTGACCACAACCTAACGTTTAGCTTGACCCCGAGGTCCCGTATAGCCTAGCTCGAGATCCCTGATTTCGGTCACTCGGTTTGCTTGTCACACTACCTTCAAGCTCTTATGGATTTCGTCCCGCAGATTGATCGGTTATGAGCCCTCCAAGTAAGCTATCAGCTCAGCGAAAGGTGTTGGTGTGCTCCATTTGCTCCGGAGTTGCTTATTTTATCAGTATGATTAGTATATGTATTGATTGATATGGCGGGGCCTTGTCCCGACCTTTATGATAGTATGTATTCCTAGAGGCTTGTAGATAGATGTCATGTTTACGGATACTTGTATGGCCTTGTCGGCCTAGGTTTTGAGTATATAAAAGATCATGCCGGCCTTATAGGCCCGTACGTCATATGTATAAGTTTGGATTACATGTTGGGTCGTCCTTTGTCGAGTATTTTCCCCATGTTTATTTTATTTATCTCACGACAGCCTCTCTGGCTCATTTACCTATGGTAGTATTATACAAAAGATATGTTACATAGGTGCTCGGTTGAGTAAGGTACCAGGTGCCCGTCGCGGCCCATCGGTTTGGGTCGTGACAAACTTCTTCTCTCTCAAGATCTGGAGTGCGAACCTCATATACTGCTCATGATCCTCCTGATTGCGGGAATACATCAAGATGTCGTCAATAAACATAATGACAAATTAATCAAGATATGGCCGGAATACATTGTTCATTAAGTGCATAAATGTTTCTAGGGCGTTGGTCAGCCCAAATGACATAACAAGAAACTCGTTGTGACCATACCGACTCCTGAATGCAGTTTTTGGAATATCCGGATCCCAAATCTAGCTGATGATACCCTGAACTCAAATCAATCTTTGAGAACAGTCTGACACCTTGAAGTTGGGCAAATAAGTCATCAATACACGGTAATGGTTACCTGATCTTTACTCTAACCTTGTTCAACTATCGATAATAAATACATATGCGCATAGAACTATCCTTCGTCTTCACAAATAGAACCGGATCACCCCACAACAAAACACTAGGCCGAACAAAAACATTATTACACAACTCTTGCAACTTCTCCTTCAACTCTGCTGGTTCCATACAGTAGGGCGGGATAGAAATGGGCTGTGTGCCCGGCAACAATTCAATACCAAAATTTATATCTCTATCGTACGGCATAAACAGAAGATCTGCTAGAAATATATTTGGGAAGTCTCTCACTACTGGAATTGGCTTAACGGTGGGAGTATCGGCATTGATATCTCTCAGGAAGGCTAGATATGCATCACACCCCATCTCAACCTTCCTCCAGCATAGCGTGATAGGGCGAAAACTAGTCCATGCCCAAGATCACTTCAAAGTCTACCATATTGAGTAGAAATAGATCAACTCTAGTCTAAAAACCACCATTAACTAAACACGACCGATAAACATGGCCAACAACAATAGAATCTCCCGGACACATACACAGGAGAACTCAAAGAATCACGAGATATATCCAAATACAGAGCAAAGTAAGATGACACATATGAATAAGTGGATCCCGGATCAAAAAAGACCGATGCATCCCTATGACAAATCGGAACCATACCTGTGATGATTGTGATATGATTGCCTCTGTCCTACCGAGAAAGAATAGAATCTAGCCTGGCCTTCCCCTCTAGGGCGACCTCTACCCGCCTGACCCCCACCCTTAGATGGTTGTGCGGGTGGAGTGCAACTAAAGCAACAACCATGGCCTGTGAAGTCTGTATACCTGGTAAAATCTGTGGAGCTTTAGTAGTCTGTGGAGGTGCACCCCTCTTGAGTCTAGGGTAGTCCCTTACCATATGTTGGATATCATAACACTCAAAGAAAGCTCTCACTGGGCGTGACAGCTGAAACTGGCCCTAGCCTGGTCAGCAAGACTGACCGCTGAAGGCACCCCATGTAGGAGGTGCATTGGATAGCCGGAGCACCACTAGAAGGTGGAAGTCCGGAATGAACATGGTGTCTCACATAGCACCTACCATGACGAGATGAAGTTGGGGCGCGGGCACCACTATATCCTCAAGAATCTCGAAGCCTTTTGGCCTCCTGTCCTGTAACTTACGGCCCCGCATACCCTTCAACCTCCACGTGATCTCCACCACCTGACGATATGGGGTATCCGTCACCAACTCTTGAGCCATGCATGTCACGACCCAAATTGGAGGGCCACGATGGGCACCCAGTGCCTTACTCAACCGACTGCCAACATAATGTATCTTCCCTATCACACCATCATGGGTAAATGGGATAGAAGGGCCGTCACGAGATAAACGGAATGTTACACCCCGCAATATTATGTCGATATTACGTCATGAAGTATTATATTACGATGATGTTACGCCTTGCAGTACTAAATTACGATAATGTTATGCCTCGCAGTATTAAATTACGATGATGTTGTACCCTGTGGCATTGTACGTTGAATTTGTTGTTAGGTAATTGACATCAGTCCAAGGAAAAGATTATTTGGAAATTATAAGGATTATGCTATTTCAAACAAATGATGAATAAATTCGTGAAGGTGAGAGGGGAAGCAAGTCAAAGAAAATAAATTTTCGTCCAAGTTTGGCATGTTGGGATTTAATACGGTCCGAGCGTTAATACCCGATATTTATGGACTAGTACCATACAAGGTACCATATGACCATGATAGTGTGATATATAAAGGGGTATTAAAAATAAGTATAATTTTAAGTAAAGTAAGATAATTCTTAATTATGTGGATAATTGGTTAATGATTGAGATAAATACATTAAGTGGATAAGGGTCTATTTGGGACTGCCACATGGCATAAGCGAAGCCAAGTGGCAAATGATGCAAAGTGAGTCACAAGAAAAAGTGATAAAATTGGTTACATGTAAAGATTGCTTGGTTTTTATTGGAAAGGTGTAGGATTTTTCAAAATTAACCAAAATAACGTTCTTACACCATTAAAAGAGAAATGGCACTGCTCCAACGTGAAATTTCTCTTGAATCTTACAAGATTCAACGTGAAATTTCTCTGAAATACTACAATATCAAACGTGAAATGTTTATTCAAAGAAAGTTCGGTACAATCTTTCTCAAAAATATCATACGAATTTTTTTTCTACTTCGATCCGCCGTTACGTGTTTTTGCAAAAGAGAATCGGTTCAGGTATTTTAAGGCTAAGACCTTCCTTCATTTTGGCATGATCTCGCCATTACACAAGTTTGATAATAAGGCATAAAGAAAAATTTATATCCCGGAATTTACGTATATTTTGCTAGTCTCGCAAGTTACAATATTTTTCTTATCAGGACTTCATATTCAATTGAGTATTTCCTTCTTCCAGTCCAGAGAGCAGAAAGTCCACATATACACATTATATTATTTTCATTACCATTGAGCTATAATCGATGGGCAGGCCCCTATTGGCAACCTCTGATCGTATGGTAAGATATATACCGAGCCTACTATGGCCGAGCGCCTATGAGCGAGCCAGTTGGCCGAGATACAGAGCCTAGTATGGCGAGCGCCTATGAGCGAGCCTACTACGGCAGAGCAGTTATATATATACCGAGCCTTATAAGGTGGGACATCTATTTTACTTACTATATTGAGAGTTGAGTCAGTATCAGTAGGTAAGAATATCTTCAGATTATCTTTGACTTCCAGTTGCTTTCAGTTATTATTTTATCAGTTCAATTCAGGTTTCAGTATATTGCCTTACATACCCGGTACATTATTTCGTACTGACGTCCCTTTTCTGGGGGCGCTGCATTTCATGCGTGCAGGTTCAGACAAACGGGTAGACCTCCTCATTAGGTGTTGCCCGAGTTCAGCATGATCTGTAAGCTCCATGTCATTCGGAGTAGCCAGGTCTAGAGCTTTATGTACATCTTGTGTATATATGTGTATATGTTATGAGTAGGTCGGGGAGCTGTTCTGATCACAGTATATCCATCAGCAGAGGCTGGTAGACATATCTTGTTAGTTAGTGCAATATGTTGGGCTTATAGGCCTTGTATGTATATTTGGTTGGTGTGTCAGCTGCAACAATTATGACAGCCTTGTCGGCCCAGCTTTATATTGATATTTAGTCAGCATTCGTATTTGTCTTTCAATGTGGCCCATGGCTAGAGTATGACATCACATGTTCAGAGTTCCTTAATCGCAAGTTGGAACACAAGGATAGGTGAGGCACCGGGTGCCTGTCTCGCCCCCAGTTTCGGGACATGACGAAAGTGGTATCAGAGCAGTTCTATCCTAGGGAGTCTACAAGCCGTGTCTAGTAGAGTCTTGTTTATAGGTGTGTTGTGCACCACACTTATAAGCAAGAGGCTACAGGGCATTTAGGACTGTCACTCTTTCTTCTTACTCTAGATCGTGTGGTAAAGCTCAGTTATAGGAACTCAATTTCCTTATCTCTATCTTATTCATAATACGACGATGCCTACACCCGGAAAGATAGCTGGTAAGAGATATAGTTGTGGAAGAGTTGAGTTAGAAGAACTCGATTTTTGCATCATGCTTATGATGGATAAATATGAAGTATTTAGCAGACCATGTATATACTAAGATGTGTAAGCTTCTTAATAAGGATCCCTAAGGCAAGAATGCCTATCCACTTTTACGATAAAAAGGAAAAAGAGAATCGGAAAGTAGACATAAGTTCAAGCAAGTAAAAGAAGCAAGATGAAAAGGGGTACGAGGCACCCAGTTAATGAAGATTATTGGTACTTTCAACTGAGGAGGGAGATATAAGCATTTTGAGTTACCTTCAATAGTAACAGAGGTATGTACAATTGGCCGCACCCATATCATTTATGCCCTATGAGGGCTAACAAAGGAAGTATAAGAGAGGGACAGATATCAGGACTCGGCTGGGGTTAGAGTGACCCAAAATGGTGGATAGATTGTTTGCGTTAATTGACATTTCCCAAGGATATTGCAAATGTACTAATAGATCTCCTTGTGAGACACGCGGATGGTGTACTCTAAAATAGTGCAGCTAGATATGAGTACTACAAAGATAGGCACTGGAAATCTTTAAGGGATAAATATTACCTTTGAATGGGTTCCCGTCCCTAGTAGAAAAAGAATGTTAGGCAACCCGAAGAGCAGTGGATGGAGCAAGGGGAGCTAAAAGCAAAAGAATGTCTTGTCGAAGTTTTCAGAATAAAGTGATTGACAGAAATGATAGCAAGAAATAAGAAGAGAATTAATGGAGCATTATGAGTAAGACGTGATACATGGATTACAACGGTAGATCGAATAAAATGACAGTATTATAGAGTCTATACTCAAGTGAATGGAAGGACGAGAGGTGACATGCCTTGAGGCAACAAAAGAGTATAGGCCATAAAGTCATATCTTCATTTCGAGAAATAAGTGCATGACTCTAACGTGATAAACTACACATGAATTAGGGACTGGTTATTTTTTAATAGTCGGCATCATGAGAATTTCAGGTTCCGTTCCGACAATAATAGAATGGACGACAGAAGAATTACCTTTAAAGGTCATTCAGGAAGACGCTTTCCTAAAGCAAGCAATGTTACCAAAGTTAAACTTAAGGGACTATGTGTGCTAGTTACACTAAGTGTCACCCTCATGAGTAAGGAATTTTGTTATCCTTGGTACAGAAGGATTACCGCAAGGCGGGTAAGGGTCATCGTTGATGTGAAAAGACTCCAAAGAGGAAGAGGTAAAACATCTATAGGTAGATCGTCGTGGCTCCAAATATTAGTACTCCCCTAAAGGGGGAAATACGGAGTGATGTGGCATTAAGTCAAAATTAAGTGGTTCTAGTAACTATGGAACAATAAAGAAAGAATGCGATAAAAAAATGAGAAAGGGATGAGATTGCGCTTATCTAAATGTTACAGATATGCTATGATTCCAGAACGTTATGTAAGCACAACATCAAAAAAAGGAAGTAAGAATTCCTGTCCAGGATGTTATTGATAAATAAGGAGCTAGTGTGAGAGGTAAGTTACGACAAAGGAAATAACTAAGAAAGATTACGCGAATTATTGATGTGAGAACGGGCTAACGAGTAGTTAGTAATTGATTCAGGAAGAGCCTAGTTATGGCAAAACATGAGGTTAAAGACGAGTCGGCAGATCGTGCAAGATAAACATAGTAAAACCCAATATAGTGAATTCAGCCTCGCAGTAATGTTATTGTAATACTTGAGAAATATTCAGATAGGAGTTGGGATAGTTACAGATACCGTATGAGTACTACGGGAATAAAAGAGAGTGCAGAGTGCCACTGGGAAGACAGTTAAAATATCAGTTCAGAAGCAACCCTACAAGTACAAGGGCGCGGAAGTATGTAACTACGGATAAATATTGGCAAGGAAGGACATCAAAAGGTCCGTCGAATATACGATGTAGTAAGCTCACAGCTTTACAGGAGTCAGAGGATCCTCCCTGAGTACTACAATGAAAGACTAGCTAAGGAAAATAAGAAAGAAGGCTTCAACCGAAGCATAGTAACTTGAAGAAAAAAATGGTCATGTAAAACAGTCTCACTACAACATTGTATGCACTCCCTAAGAAAGTGGCATCTATCGCGACTAATGAACAGGAAGTAAGTGATAGTCGAGATCATATGGGTTACATGGGATTCTAATATTCATGCGCCCCAAGATAAGCCAAGTAGGCATGCAACGAGCGGCTGAACGACCAGAAGAAGTAATAGCTTACATTTAAAGGAAGATGAGAAGGAACAAAAGGAAGTATTCGATCAATAATCCAAAGTTAGCTCCACCTAAGAGTTCGGAGTATTATCCATGCAGCATATATGTTGACAAAAGTGGTATCGATAGCTTAAGCCTACATACAAGTTGATCAGAGGAAAAAGGAACCTAAAGAGATATATCAACTAAGTAAATCAGGAGTTTGATTATTGGACCCAGAAAATTATGGACATCGTGATTGAGATTATTGCAGAATCACTCTTAATATTAGAGGTCCAGTTAGAATAATACTAGGCTCATAAGAAGTCAGTATAAAGCTCTCATCGAATCATGTGAAAAGGTGCAAGTATTATAATAGAAGTTCAAGTTGTGGATGTGCATTGTACCTATATGGAAGAGAGGTCATGAAGGAGATACAAGATGCGATGCGAGACTTTAAGGTATGTTAGGTAAAGTTGAACAACGTACGAGATACTCAAATGCAGAAGGTTGTGAATAGTCCATACCTCAGATAGAAGGCTAGAAACATGGAGATTCAATATCCAGGAATGATAGCGGCATCGTCAGTGGCATATTTTGTAGACTATGGGTTCTAGTTATCGAGAGGTCTAGTTAAGAGAGTAAAAGAAGAGTTAGAGACGATGTGATATCTCGCTTGATGTTCTAGAATAACACAAGAAAATCTATGGTGCAAGAAGTTGAAGGAAGGCTACGAGTAGTATAAATGGAAATGTATGGATCGCAAGCTAAAGTATGGTAGAGCGACAAGATTGTAGGAAGACATGAGTAAGGATAAGAAAGGGATAGTGCGAAGGTGACGAGAATGGATAAGCCCTCGAGATTAAGCCCATGAAAATGAGAGAGAGCTGATGGGTTCTCTAAATTAAGTAAAGCTCAATATAGCCTGAATGAGCTCTAAAGAGTCTATGACTAGTAGCATTTAGAAGAAATTGAATACTGATCTGGTAATAAAAAAATGAAGGTGTAATTGTGACAGATAAAAGATGACGTTTAGGCCTTCGATTGAATAATTTTGAAGAAAAAAATATGAGAAGGAGAAAAGATTTCGCGGACGACACGAGATTAGAATATCCTCATAAGGTGAATCACATTGAGATACTATGAAATACGATTATGGAAGTCACCTCAAATATTCCTCGATGCAACGTACGCCCTAGTGGCAAGGTATTACATAAGAAGTTTCAAGTTATTAGTGGTATATTGTAGACCAATATTAAGGCGAATCATAATGGATGGACGAAAGTCACAAAGTATGAGTTGAGATTAGGTTGTCATTCTTAAGATGAACAGTAATGAGGAAGCATTAACGGACTTAGATTTATACATATGAGATAAGCAACATGAGTAAGGTGGAATTTGGTAGCAAACCTCAGCAATGATAGATCGAAGAAAGAGTTGTGGTATAATATGACCTACCTATATGCAATAAAATCATGTGGATAGATAACCGGGTCTATGAAACAAGATGTAGCAATACTCGCAAGTTCAACGAAGTACCGAGTGAAGAACTTCAGTATACCTATAGATGTCTAGAAGGACATTTTGTCAAGTTCTATATGTGTTCCCAAAGTGAGGCCTAGAGATTGGCTAAAAGTTCAAGGGAAGAGTCACATAGGCACACATACAAGGAAAAAGTCGTATACGCTGCATGATAGAAGGTAACGACAGTTACGGGATTGAAAGGATTCCGACCACAAGTCATGGTATGAGAAAGAGGCCTAAAGGGGGAATACCCTGGCCTTTTGATTTATTCACAGAACAACTGCCTAAATGGAAAGGAGAGTATTAAGGTATTCACAAGAGCTATAAGTTATGAAAATAATAGGAGCATCAGTCAACATTCGAGGACAATATTCCAAAGGAGGGAATTATCTTACGCCTCACAATATTACGTCATGCGGTATTATATTACGTTGATTTTTTGCCTTGCAGTACTATATTACGATGATGTTACGTTTCACAGTATTAAATTATGTGCACCCTGTAGTATTGTACGTTAAATTTGTCGTAAGGTAATTGATCCAAGGAAAAGATTATTTGGAGATTATAAGGATTATGCTATTTCAAACAAGTGATGAGTAAATTCGTTAAGGTGAGAGGGGAAGCAAGTCAAAGAAAATGAATTTTCGTCCAAGTTTGGCATGTTGGGATATAATACGGGCCGAGCATTAATACCCGATATTTATGGACTAGTACCATACAAGGTACCATATGACCATGATAGTGTGATATATAAAAGGGTATTAAAAATAAGTAGAATTTAAAGTAATGTAAGATAACTTTTAATTATGTGGATAATGGATTAATGGTGGAGATAATTATATTAAGTGGATAAGGGTCTATTTGGTACTGCCACATGGCATAAGCTAAGCCAAGTGGCAAATTATGCAAAGTGAGTCACAAGACAAAGTGATAAAATTGGTTACACGTAAAGATTGCTTGGTCTTTATTGGAAAGGTGTAGGATTTTTCAAAATTAACCAAAATAACGTTCTTACACCGTTAAAAGAGAGATGGCACTGATCCAAAGTGAAATTTCTCTTGAATCTTACAAGATCCAACGTGAAATTTTTCTGAAATACTACAAGATCCAACGTGAAATGTTAATTCAAAGAAAGCCCGGTACAATCTTTCTCAAGAATATCATATGGATTTTTCCCCTACTTCGATCCGCTGTTACGTATTTTCATAAAAGAGAATCGGTTCAGGTATGTTAAGGCTAAGCCCTTCCTTCCTTTTGGCATGATCTCATCATTACACAAGTTTGATAACGAGGCATCAAGAAAAATTCATATCCCGGAATTTACTTATATTTTGCTAGTCTCACAAGTTACAATATTTTCCTTATCGGGACTTCATATTCAATTGAGTATTTCCTTCTTCCAGTCAAGAGAGCAAAGAATCTACATATACAGTATTACATTATTTTCATTACCATCGATCTATAATCGACGGGCAGGCCCCTATTGGGCAACTTCTGATCAGATGGTAAGATATATACTGAGCCTACTGTGGCCGAGCGCTTATGAGCGAGCCCAGTTAGTCGAGATACAGATCCTAGTATGGCTGAGCACCTACGAGCGAGCTTACTACGGTAGAGCAGATATATATATATACCGAGCCTTATAAAGACGGACAACTATTTTACTTACTACATTGAGAGAGTTGAGTCAGTATAAGAAGGTAAGCATATCTTCAATTATCTTTGACTTCCAGTTGCTTTTCGTTGTTATATTATCAGTTCAGTTCAACTTTCAGTGTATTGCCTTACTTACTCGCTACATTATTTCGTACTGACGTCCCTTTTCTTGGGGCGTTACATTTCATACGTGCAGGTTCAGACAGACAGACATGTAGACCTCCTCATTAGGTGTTGCCCGAGTTTAGCTTGATCTGTCAGTTCCATATCCTACGGAGTTGCCGGATCTAGAGCTTTATGTACATCTTGTGTATATATGTATATATATTATGAGTAGGTCAGGGAGTTGTTCCGATCACAGTATATCCATCAACAGAGGCTTGTAGACACATCATGTCAGTTAGTGGAATATGTTGGGCTTATAGGCCTAGTATGTATATTTGGTTGGTTTGTGAGCTGCAATAATTATGACGGCCTTGTCGGCCCAGCTTTATATTGATATTTAGTCAGCATTCGTAGTTGTCTTGCAATGTGGCCCATGGCCAGAGTATGACATCACATGTTCAGAGTTCCTTAGTCGCAAGTTGGTATGCAAGGATAGGTGAGGCACCAGGTACCGGTCACACCCCCAGGTTCGGGGCGTGTCATGGAATAAAACATAAGGAAATACTAGACATAGGACAACCCAACATGATATTGAAACTTATATATGTGACATACGGGCCTCTAAGGCCGACATGATCATTTGTACACTCAAAACATAGGCCAACAAGGCCATACAAGTATCCATATATATAACATCTATCTAAAAGCCTTGAAGAGGACCTAAACATCATAAAGTTGGGGACAGGGCCCCGCCAAACCAATCAATACATGTCCAAATTCTACTGACCAAATAGGCAACTCCGGAGCAAGTGGAGTGCACCAACACCTTCCGCTAAGCTGATAGCCTACTAGGAGGACTGTCAACGTGTCTATTGGGACCTGCGGGCATGAAACGCAGCGTCCCCAGGAAAAAGGAATGTCAGTACAAATAAGTACTGAGTATGTAAGACATGAAAAGTAGTATATAAAAGACATGAAATAAACATGGAGAAAAGGACTCAACCTGTAAGTCTGAATAGCTCTATGAATCATGAAATGTTTATAATGTCATGCATGTGCATATAAATATCATATAACACATAGGTATATGCGTACATAACATCATCAAGCCTCTGAGGGCATCCCATCATATTATCTTGACCTATGCGGGCGAAAGCATCAATGTATACCAGCTAATCAGGTGGTGGTGCGTATATTATGCCATAACCTTTCCCTATACGCCATATACATATACTATATGCGTATAAAATGCCATCTTGTCATGTGTCAATATACATGTATGAATAAATACAATGCATAATGAAGTAAGTCAATAAGATTTCTCGGAATATCATGAGACCTATGAACAGACGATATGATAGTAGGACACATGGGGAATCAAGAACATAGGCCACTCTAGTACTTCTAAGAAATTGTGTGCTTGCTCGTTTCATTGTATCATATAAATCATGCCAAAAGGAAAGAAGGGATAGAATTAACATACGCTAACTTTGTTGAGTCTGCAATACGTTAAAAGCAATTCTTCAAACAACTCAACTCAATCTACCATAGCATAAGGAGATTCAAAATCAGTGCTGAGTAAAGGCTAAGTCCGCAACTTAATCTAGTAGCTTGTTTATGTAAATTTGGGCAGCATCTCCCCTATAAAAAGGGCCTCCTCTAATGCCATATACCAATAACAACAACCAGAGCAATACAATCAGTAATTCAGAAACAACTAACTACAATTTGGGACCTTTAATACAACAAAAACCCCAAATATACCATAACACACCCAATCAACAAGTTATCAATTATCCTTAAATTGTAACTACAAGTGACCAGCCCACTACCCTACAACATTTGGCCTTTCTCCATGGTATTTATCCTTCCAAACTCCATAAATAAGCAGCACAATTGGCCAACACGAGTGGACTACAAAACAATCTACTAAAAGTGAAATAAATCAAATTCACGGCTTCCGATCATTGTCCCATGAGTTCTAACTATTAGGAAACGAATTTATCCACCTTCATTGATATTTAAAATCTTAAATACAGAAAGTAGGTATTTTCTTAACTATGAAGTACCTTTCAAAACTCAAACTACAAAGGAAAAGAGAGGTGGTATAGCGACATCGTAGGGACCGTTCTAATGTTATCACTTCTTGATTTCGTAACCGGGATGTTAATCTTCATTGAAACCCTTGTAGAGAGCTTAAGGGTAAGTTTATGGAGTTTAGCTGGTCGTTTTCTATGAAAATGAAGAAAAAAAATGATTTAAAACCTATATATATTAACTTTTGAAAAGTCAAAGAGGTGATAGGTTGGCACCCTAGCATTGGCCCTTCTTCCGACGCTTATATCTTTTTATCCGAAAGTCGTATGAACAAACGGTTAAGAGAATTGGAAACTACATTCCATGACCTTCAATATTTGGTATATAATATGTCCCAAAAAGACCTCATATAACATACAAAATGTATTGTTCAAAAAACTTTAGTGACACACATGCTTGTCACCTATGCTCGCGGTCTTGCAATACTACAAATTTCTCCCTACTCTGATGTTGTATGGATTAATGGTTTAATCAGTTAGAAACTAGACTCGTAGATATTCAATTTGATACGTGTATCATCCCTTAATTTCCAAGTATATTGGGAGAAAATTGCAGCTGCATTTCACCTAATTTTCAGCACATTATGAATGTAACATGTGATGACCTTTGCCAACTTTTGTTCCACAACTCGCTTGACTTCAAAAAATAAAAAAAAACTATCATAAGACTAAAATAACTCATAACATAACCTGTTTATCATGTTAAGCACCCTACTCTCAACCCAAAAGTACATGTTATAATATTCCGAACATGTCGACTTTCGACGAAACTTATTTTCCTCAATTTGTTTAGCGTCTAAGCTTTCCAACCCTCTTGGTACTTGTTATCCATGATCATAAATATTTGTTGCCTCCAAGTTAACATGATTAACTTACCTTATGTACTTTCGAAGTTGATCTAATTTCTGAGCTTACATCAATTGATTTACGATGTACTGTCACGTACGAAAACATGGGGTGTAACATCATTCCCCCATTTGGAACATTCGTCCTCGAATGTTGACGTATGCTCTTATTATCAGTCTCATAACCTATAGCTCTTATGAATACTTCAATATTGTCCTTTCCATCTAGGAAACTGTTTTGTTTATAAATCCAAAGGTTAGGGCATTCCCCTCTTTAGGCCTCTTTCTCACCCCACGACTTGTTGTCGAAATTCTTCCAATCTCGTAACTGTTGCTACCTTCTGTCAAGCAGCCTGTACGACATTGTCCTTGTATGTGCGCCTATACGAATCTTCTCTCCTTTTTCCTCCAGCTTTTAGCCAACCTCTAGGCCTCACTTTGGGAACGTATAAGAACTTTGACAAGTTGTCCCTCTGGGCATCTATAGGTGTGCTGAAGTTCTTCGCTCGATAATTTGTCAAACTTATGACTATTGCTATATCTTGTCTTGTAGCTCGAATCTCTATGCTTATGGCTTTACTACAACTAGGTAGGTCATACTATACCATAACTCTTACTTCGGTTTATTATTACCGAGGTCTTCTACCCGACTCTAGGTTACTCTCTCGCTGCTTATCCTATATGTATAAATCCAAGTCCTTTAATGCTTTCTCATTACTGTTCACCTTAATAATAACGGCCTAATCTCATCTCATACTTTTTAGATTTTTTCCATCCATTGTTGATTTACCTTAATGTTGATCCATAATCTACCACTGATAACTTGAAACCACTTACGTAATACATTGTCACTAGGGCTCACGTCTCACCGGGGAACATTTGAAGTTATTTGCCTGATCCACCTAGGGACAATACTATACTTCAATAACTATATTTCAAAGCATCCCAATGTGATTCATCTTATGGGCGTATTCTAATCTCGTGCAATTCATGAAATCCCTTTCTCGTTAAATTATTATTCAATCAAAGGCCTGAACGTCATCCACTTATCTATCACAATTGCACCCTTATTCTACTACAAGGGCAGCATTTCGTCTAATATACATGTTCCTAATCTTAAAATCCTCCGAGTTCATTCAGGCTATACTGAGCTTTCCATAACTTACGAAAACTATCAACTATCTTGTTGGGCTTAATCCCGAGGCCTTACCTATTCTCGTCACCTTCTCACTCACCTTTTCTTATCCTTAGTCCTATCTACTTAAACCGTGTCGCTCTGCCATACTTTAGCTTGCGACCTACACCTATCTATTTATACTACTCGCAACCTTCCTGTAACTTTCTAGAACTATTGATTTACTTTCGTGCATTCTCAGTTGTCTTTAAATGTAAGAAATTACTTTTTTTGGTTTTCCTGCCACATGCTGCATGAATGCTTGGCTTATCTTAGTGTCCCCGAATACTGGAACTTCCAGTAACTCATATGATCTTAAATATCACTTATGGAGTGTATACAATATTTGTAAGGCCCCTGTCACGACCCTAAACTCGGACCCGATCGTGATGACGCCTCTCGCGAAGACAAGGCCAGCCGACACACTTTCAATTCACTTTAAGCAGTTAAAATAAGAAATACCAAGTCTTTAACAGAATTAAAATCCCAAAATAAACAATGAACAATACGAATTGCGGAATTAAAACCAACACAGCCAGACATCGGGGTGTCACTAGTCATGAGCATCTAAAATAATACTACAAGTCTGAAAGTCTACTCCACTACTACATAACTGAAACCAAAGGAAATAAGATAGAGGGAGAATGCACTGGGCCGCGAATCGCCAGGCAGCTACCTAGTGAATCTCCGGAAATCTACTGGACAGCTCTCAACCCTAGCTAGCAGGACCTGTAGCGCCCGAATCTGCACACAGGGGTGCAAGGAGTAAAATGAGTACTCCAAATCAGTGAGTAATAACAATAAATGAAGGCTGAGCGATATAAAATCACGTTAAACACAATAATAAGCTATAAGAGGCAGAATAAAATCAGTAAACACAATTAAACAGTGAAATCTCATTAAACACCTTTTAAGCAGTTAAACAAATAAAGGAAATGCAGCTAGAAAAGGGTAAACAGATAAGAACCGCCCCTCGGGCACAATAACAACAGAATCAGCCCCTCGGGCAATATCACAGAATAATACCAGCCCCTCGGGCTATATCTCATATCACAATGGGTACCCGCACTCACTGGGGGTGTACAGTCTCCCGGAGAGGCCCCTTACGGTCCAAGCGCAAAATCAAGCCATCTCGTGGCATCATAAACAGGCTCTCGGCCTCATTTCAATCACAAGCCACCTTGTGGTGTACAATCTCAGGCCCTCGGTCTTATTATCATAATCAGTATATCATCGCTGCGGCGTGCAGCCCGACCTAAAAGTATCCTCACAACACAGGCCATTTCCCTTACTCAGTCAGAATCTCATAAGCCCCTCGGGCAACAGTAAACATGATGCTCACCTCAAAATATCTTTTAAAATATTATTTAAAGGGTTTAAAATAGAGTAAGCATGGCTGAGTTATGAAAGCAGTAAAATATAGTATGACTGAGTGCAAGTATAAAGTCAAAACAATGAGGAAAGAGCAGTAAATATCCCCTAAGGGTCCAAACGCTTGGCATGCAGCACAAATTTGGCATTTAGCCCAAAACATAATAATATCAGACAATTTGCAATCAAATATGCAGTAAAACAGTCATTAGTGATGGACCAAGTCACAATCCCCAACGGTGCACGAACCCACGCTCGTCATCTAGCATGTGCGTCACCTCAACATAGCCTAACGCTGTGTAATCCGGGGTTTTCATACCCTCAGGATGACATTTAAAATCATTACTCACCTCAATCCGGCCCAAACTCTAGCTCGCAATGCCTTTGCCCCTCGAATCGGCCTCTGGATGCTCCAAATCTACCAAAAATCAGAACATAATCATCAAAATATGCTAAAGGGACAAAGCCCACTCGAAAATAATCGAAAATCAACGCAAATCCCTAAATTACCAAAACCCGAACCCCGGGCCCACGTCTCAAAATTCAATAAATTTTACGTCATTAGATTCCTTATCTCCCCATGAGTTCATACATATCAAAAGTTCCAAAATCCGACAAATGGTCCTTCAAATTCTCAATCAAAGCCCTAAGTTTCCAAGACCTAGCTCCTCAAATTCTACCTTAATTACAGCTCTAATCCGTGAATTAATACCATAGAAACGAGTTTTCATAGTCCAAGACCTTACCTCAATGAAGTCTCCTTGAATTCTCTCTCCAAAATTGCCCAAAGCTCCAAAATTCGTGTTTAAAAATGGTGAAACCCTCTGAAAATCGCGAATGAGGAAATATAAACATTCTGACCCAGGCTTTTCGCACGTGCGGTCAATCCACCGCATCTGCGGTCCAAGGTACCGCATCTGCGATGCCCAATCCTCACCTGCGCCATCGCAGATGTGGTCACACAACCGCTTCTGCGGTCACAACCCATCACGCCTCTGGCCGCATTTGCGGCCCCCTTTTCGCTTCTGCAAGACCGCACCTGGGGTCACCTAGCCGCAGGTGCGGTTATGACAGCAATTCCAACACTTCCGCTGCCAAACCACTTCCAAACATCCCGTCAACCATCCGAAATCACCTCGAGGTTCCCGGGACCTCAACCAATAGCACAAGCACATCCTATACTACTATTCAAACTTATACGAACCTTCAAAACACCCCAAACTATATCAAAACCACCAAAAGACATCGAATTCAAGCCTAAGGTTATAAAATCTTCCGCATTCCGCTTTTGATCAAAAAGTATACCAAACCACATCCGAATAACCTGAAATTTGGCACACACATCCCAAATGACATAACGGAGCTACTGCAACTTTTGGAATTCCATTCCGACTCCTATATCAAAATCTCACCTATCAATCGGAAAATGCCAAAATTCCACTTTCGCCAATTCAAGCCTAAATCTACTACGGACCTCCAAAACACATTACGATCACGCTCCTAAGTCCCAAATCATCTCCTGAAGCTATTCGAACCATCGGAACTTACATCCGAGCCCTCTAACACATAAGTCAACATCCAATTGACTTTTCTAACTTAAGGATTCTTAAAAGAGACTAAGTGTCTCAAACCTTCTCAAAACCTTTCCGAACCCGAGCCAACCAACTCGATCACCTATTGAACCGATAAACAAAGCAAATAGAAGCAGAAATGGGGGAAACGGAGCGGTAACTCATGAAACGACCGGCTGGGTCGTTACAGCCCCAAAAAATTATGCTAAGTAATTTAAGGTTTTGTGGTGCCAAGGTAGGCTAATATATTGTATTTTCGGAGTTTTTGGGTTGAACAGTGCGTTGGGGAGTTGAAATTTTTCAATGTCTCATCGCCCAACTTGTAGCGTGCTAGACCGTGCTATATCCCTCGCGAGGCCAAGTCTGTAGCACACTAGACCGTGCTATATCCCTTGCGAGGCCAGGTCTGTAGCACGCTAGACCATGCTATATCCCTCACGAGGCCAGGTCTGTAGCACGCTAGACCGTGCTATATCCCTCGCGAGGCCATGTCTGTAGCGCGCTAGACCGTGCTATATCCCTTGTGAAGCCTGGTCTATAGCTTGCTACAGAGCGTGCCTAGCTTGGTCTGTAGCCCAGTCGGGAATTTGGAGGTTCATTCTTCTATTTTTATAACTCGACCCTGTCTCGTTAAATAGACGCAAGGGACCATTTTTAAAGGGAATATCTTATATTTTTAGAGAGAGGAAGTTCCCTAGAGTGAGAGGAGAAATCCCTAAGCTAATTGTTCATCCAAATCATGCTGAAGCCTTGAAATCCAACAAGAAATCCCTTATGTTTTTCATCTAAGAGGTAAGGTTCCATACCCTAGTTTTCAATTTCAAATTTGGGTATAAGATGGTTGATTAGGAGTATGATTCTTGGGTGTTATAGTATTATTTATACATGCATGTACCTATAAGGTTTGTGGGAAGATTGTTGAGCTCAAATGGGTAAAGATTAGGTTGCGAAGTGAAGGAAATCTTGTGAAAAAACCTTGTAATCAAAATTGCACTTCTAGTATTTGATAATAGATTTGGATTGCTAGAAATTCCGAAACGCTGTAGTAATTTAAAGAAAGCTCAAGCAAGGTATGTATGGCTAAAAAATCTTTTTAGAATCGAACCCCATGTGTTCGTTGATGACGTTCAAATCCACTATTAATAAGTAAATGGACATGGTCGCATGCAATATAATTTACCCAACTATGAGTCGGGGTAGAATCCCATAGAGAACAATATGTAGGCGATTAGGACTGTAAGAGAATTATCAGTTGTTATGCAATGCCAAACACTTAGAATGGTTTTTGAGAATATTTATATCTAAATGCGGAAATGTAAACTAACCTAGAAAGCAAGTAAAATGATCAATGCCTACAAGTATGGATGCACGGGGAATTACACTCAAGTAACGATCCAATGTATTTCACGATTTTACAAATATGAGAGAGTTTATGTTAATTAGCCCCGGGTAATATTTCTATATTAGCTTCTTCCAAAGACTAACAAGACTTCCTAATTGAATTATCCCTAAAATGATTAATAGATTAAGCATATCCGATTATGGCTACAAGTAGTTCAATCCTATCCCTAGGTAGAATCTATAAAATGAGGGTTAAAGCTTCAAGTTCTTGTTAATTAATATTTTCCAACCCCAAATAATCTTTCCCAGAATTAATTTGAAGTTAATTGGCGAGTCCTAGGTTTAGCAAATCCCTTTGGTAACATTAAAGAACAAGAATAACTAAAGAAACGATAACTAACTTCATAAAGTTCAAAAAATCATTCAATGCATAAGCACAACAAGATATTTAATCCACACTTTAAACATGAATATTCCATAAACAAGATTCAAGTGTTGGAATAAATACTACACACTTAGATATACAATACACAGCAAGCAAACGAATAAATGATCATAAATGAGTAAGAAATTCTCAACAAAAAGCTTCAAATCTTCAATATCAAAGTGTGTGTGCAATAACCCTAGCTCCAAAACATGTTCTCTCTAGTGTAAGGACTGAAAATTAAGCCAAAGATTTGCCAAAGATCCGCTAGGTCGTGTATTAAATAGTTTTGGGGTCAAAAACGTGAAATGTCAAAACTGCCCGGCTTTCTTCCCAAATTTGTGGATCGATTGCGAAAAGAGGCATGCGATCACGAAGAGTAAAGATGTAAAGCACTGCGATCACGGACAAGATCCACGCTTTCGCGTAGAGAAATTGGGAACAATTGACCAGCCTCTTCTTCGCGTTCGCAGAAATAGATCTGCGTTCGCGATGTGTTATTTGCTAGCCTTCTGCGATTGTGAAGAGCATTAGCTGGCAGCAGCCATTTTTCTCCAATTTTATACATTTTGACTTTGTTTCTTCCGTATCTCCTATAAAACACTTGGTACCAGAAATATGCCAATAAATCTCAATAAATGCCTTAGTTTCTCAACAAAATCATACAAAAGCCTAAGTAATAAGAAGAGATAAGTAGGTATTTTACCAACATTTCGAACCCCAAACGTAAACTATTGCTTGTCCTCAGGCAATTTATAAACTAAGAACATCCTTCAATAAAATCATCAATTAAGCTCAATGGCATACCAAACATCATTTCAAGTCAAAAAGGTTCAAATTAAACACAACTAGTGACGTTGGTTGGTACCAACAATTAATCAGAAGCATATGAATCACCAGCTTCTCACAAATTTTATTTAAATTATTTCAATTCAAGTGCTCAAACACTACATAAATCAAAGTAGCAACCAATTCATGACACAAAAGCTTCAATAATTGCCTCATTATCACAAACAATTTTCTTTGTTCATTCCTCCCAATTGGAGATTGGATTAAGTTTACAACTCAAACTTTTCATGTGCCCTTACACTTAAGAGAGAATCCCAACTTATAAATTACAATTTAAACAAACATGGGATATCAAATGGAAAGAGTTAACTCTCACTCTCACAAAGATATTCAAATGCACAAAAGTAGTGACATAGGCTTGCCCTCATTTTAATTTGCCTCCTATTCAAGAACATTCGGTTGGAGATCCCATAAAGACTTTTTGAGCTTGTAATGTAAGTTTAACGAAGGGTTGGATAAATATTTGGGATACAAGTGACTACACCCTCCTTGAACACTACTCACATTTGTCTTTCTTTTTGCACTTTGTTTCTTTTTAAATCACATAGCCCTTATTGGCATCTAATTACCAACATAGAACCACCTTAAAGTAGTATAAGTATATATATATATATATATATATATATATATATATATATATATATTCTCTCTTTTTTTATATAACTATTTTCTTTTGGAGCTTGAGTAACTTCATATGAACAACTTTGAGGTATATGTTTCTACTCTCAAGGTACAAACTTACCAATTTCCAACTTAACACCAACACCCCCAACATAGGCTTTTAGCCTCATTTTCAATATTCAAGGAGGGACGGGTTCAAAAGAGGGAATTATTTCACAAAAGGGTAAATGTTTGTAATGTGGTGACCAAAGAATAGATTAAAGCCTCAAATGGGGGTAAACTAGTGATAATATTTATGCAATGATAGGCTTGAAAGGCTAAAGAGGCTTTTTCAAAGATTATAAAGAATGCCTAAGATCATCCCTCCAACCAAACATAATTATCATTAGCATTGGAAGACCAACCGGGCAAGTTATATACTACAAATAAGGCAAAAAAATTTACAACAAATCTCACCACACATGGCAGATGCAAACTCGAGTGACATATAAATCACAAATCTAATTAAAACCAATGAACCCAAAGAAAATCATATATAGCCTAAAAGACTATTTAATATGAAACAAAGACCCGAAAATAGAACCTAAAAGTCACAACAAGGATTATGACTTCAATCATTTTTCATTTTAAAGATCAAAACTACATATGCCAAAGTTTAAATTTTGTTGGTACCAAACAAGCCACACGTTGGTTTATGGACAAAAGATTACACTCAATAACCAATTTATTCACTACTAGCTACTAAACTAACTAGAACAAAAAAGGAAATATTTACCTAAAAAAACTAAACAAGACTAATCCCTTAAGAAAGTTATCACGACATCCATCATAGGGAAAAGTCACGCGGATCAACACAAATTAATTCCTTGGAAAAGAACCACGGTATAAAGAAAAACCAAGGAGTTTACGATGAAAAAAATAACAAGAAAATGCTAATGCTAACATTCTAGAATTAAACAACAAAATATTACTAATAAATTACAAATGTCAACCAATCTACACATGTTCACAAAAAATGATCTTGTTCCACATACATCCATCATATATGAGCCACCCCCAACCTAAAGTGTTGCATTGTCACGCAACTAAACAAAACAAGCTAAAATGAAAGAGGTGCTCCCTGAATGATATCACTCCGACCTGGAGTTACTGGGAATTGAGAGCCCCAAGTCATCCTCGTTGCCGTCCTCTGATCCACAAAACTTCCTCAAGGTGTTCATCATCATTGTCAAGAACTTGCTTTTCTTCTTTTCATATTCTCTCTGCTTCAGGTGCCTCTGCTCAATCATGCCCAATTTAGCTTTAATGGCTTGCTGCTCCTTAGCAAGATCTGACAAAGTTGGAACCTTTCCTTGGCCAGCTGGACGTGCAGATGTGCTCTCTCCAGACGGTCCAGAAGGGAGACCAGCTACAAGCTGGCTTACCTGTGTCTCCACGCCATAAACCTGGCGAGAGATATACCTGAGTGTGAGTGGTCCCTGATCAAGCGGTATAATGGTAGTACAATGCCCTGTGGCATCTATGGAAGAATCGGGTATCTCAATGATGGTGTCAGGACACTGGTCAAATAAGAGAGATGTTGCATCAATCTTTCTTTTCTTCTCTACATTCCATGCTCCCTTTCTCAGCAATGGATGAATGAGCTTCTCTGGGTTCTTTTCCTTCTCTGTAGGCCTCTTCTCCACCCCGGCCTCATAACATAAATGAGTTACCAGGGACGAGAAGAATACACTGAGTCCTCTCTGCAACAACCTCAGCTATCTCATCAGCAATCAGCTGTCCCAGATTCACTGGTAAGCCCTCTATAATTATGCAAATCACCCTCGCCTTCTCAAGTGTCACCTTGGTCTCATTACGTGAAAGCATGACTCAAGCATGACTCGAGCAGAGATAATGGATAGCCAAGTTTTGGCCTCGGCAATGAATTCAGAAGACTCGATCCTTGAGTGATTTCTTATCCAGTTTAGCATCTTCCACCGTGCAAATGGTCTACAAACCACTGTGTGCCCAATTCCTTAGCTCTATCCTTGTACACCTGGTTGTCAGTATTGGAAAGATTATAATATGCATTTATCCACGTTCGATCAAAGCGGACTTGTTTGCCCCTGACAGTAACAACCAAATCATTCTTAAAGTCGGTCTCTACAACATTTGCATAAAATTCTCTTATGACATCATGATTGGTTGTTCTTGGCTCTTCCGCAAAGCAAATCCATCCACTCGATATTGATCTCCCATGGAACTCGGGCCATCTACCTTCATGGTCGGTCAAGAGAATGCTCTTTCTTTAATCATACTTCTACACAGTTGTTTGTTGCAGCGGCCGGAACATCTTAATGATGAGAATATGTCCCGATCAAAGTACTCCTCTTCGACAACTTGTTCGACATATTCTTGAACATTTTCATTTGTTACTGAATCCATTTTAGAGCACAAAGTACCTACAAAAGGACTAAACATGTTAGATACCAGTATGGACACTTATAGCATTGTATTAGAAGGTACTTAGGCCAAAGAAAGAGATCAAAATGCCTTAGGATAAAAACTTGCGAGGCTACTGTTTTGCTGCCTGGGCTTCAATGAATCGCGATCACAGAACTTGGCACGCGATCGAGAAGAACAATTTTTTTTCTAGCCGCAATAAAGATAAAAGGATGTACGCGATCACAATGTGCAATTTTGATTCTCAGTAGAATTAGATCTACGCGATCGCGGAATGAGGCATCGCGATCGCAAGGTTCTTCTTCCTCGCCTAGTGACTGTTTGTTTGGGCATTTCATTGAACTGTTTGAGTGCCCCAAATTTTCTCAGCAAGTTTACACCATCAACCTATGGATTTTTACCCCGTTCATTGAAAATCACTCAAACTCTCAAGCAATCTCTCTCAGCAAGCAAACACACAACATTTTCATTTGACAGTGAAGATAAAACTCAAGCACTAAAACCTTGAGAGTTTTTGCCATTTATTATCTCACACCAAGCAGAGGAGCAGAAGAAACAAAAAGAAATCCAAGAGATAGGAGAGAAATGCACATACCTTAAGAGTGATGGGTGAAAATTTGCAATGGAATTGAAGCAAGAGGAGGATTGGAGATGGTTTCCAGGGATAGGAGTATGAGAAAGTCGTTTCTTTGTTTGGGGAAAAGTGGGTGTCCCAAAGTTTTTATACCCAGTGTTTAAATGTTCAGAACTTCCTGTTAATCGCGATCGCGTGACAATTCTGCGTTTGCGTAGAACAGACTCACCAAAAAGACGTGACCGCATTTGTGTTTCTGCGATCGCGTAGGGATAGCAAAAATTTTCTTAGTTCGAACGCGAAGCCCTTTATGCGATCGCGAAGGGCAATAGTTTTCTGCAGTTCTGTAGTTTTGGCAACTATTGGTTTTGGCTCTCCGGACCACTCCTACCTGCTCAAATCAACTCCAAAAATTCTAAAACTAGGCAGATTAGTCAATAATAATATTCTAAGCTATTCTAAAAAAGAAAATTTCAAAAATGACAAAAATTTTGAAAAACGATGGGTTCCTCCCACCAAGCGCCGCATTTAACGTCGTGGCACGACGCAGATCAACGTCAACTTTACCACTTTTCTCGCCACTTGGACGATATGAACTGGGCACCTAACTTGGAATCAAGCTTGTGACCACGAGCGGTGGGGGGTGGTAAGTAGATGATCATGCCAAGTATTAATTTCTTCATTTTGCACTTCTTGATTTTCATGTGAGGACTGTCATTCTGCCTTCCTGTTCCCTCAAATTGTAAGATATATGGCCTTTGCCTTTCCTCCTCGCAATTTCTCATTAACTCGTGTAGTTCAATTCCCATATCACCACACAATTCCAATGTTGAAAAATTCTTGGAATGTGACATCAAACCTCCAAATTGCAATTCTTCCCGAATTTTGACATCCTCTTTTTCCCTCGAATTAGAGTCAATCTCAACCATATTTTCATTTACACCGGTTGACTCTAATTCCATATTTTTCTTGGCATTACTAACAAGCATGGAGTCGGTTGGCGGATGATCAATTCTTGATTCATCAAAATAAAGCCCACTTTCTTCCTCGAAGTCGGACTCTTCTTGATTTCTTTCCACACTCTCAAGTTGGTGGGCATAGTGAGCCTCAACCAATTTTTCATCTGATCTTCCAAAGTGCGGATATCCTCATCATTTTGAGTCAAGACTTGTTTCAAGTCCTCGAGTGCAAAGTTGTGCTTCTCCTCATTTTCAAGAATGGCCTCCGACATGAGCATCGTCTTCTCATTTTGAGCACTTGAGAGTTCTTCTTGGTTTGGATCAAATGCCAAGGAAGGATTTTCGGCTTCAACCTCCAAGGAAGATTCTTGGATATTATTAACTCCGAGGCTTTTTGGAACTCTAAATCTTTAAGCATTTCTTCCATTTGTGAGTTCAACCTTTCAAGCGCCAAGTTATTTTGGAGACTATTTTCCAAAAGCTCCTCCAAGGCACTTTGCTCTTTGTTTCCTCCTTCAAGTAAGCATTCTAACATGAGTTTGAACTCTCCATTTTGACCATGCTCAATTTCTTCCACTTCCTTGCCCCTATAAATTTTATCACAAAAAGTAGAATCATCATAGCGGGGACTTGGGGAAGGGAAGGACAAATAAGCACAATTATCCCAATGACCATTTTGACGACCACACTTATCAAAATTGCTCCACTCATGGGTTTGAGATTGTGCGCACAATCCACCCCCGGGAGAATTTAAATAAGTTTTCCATGAGTGTGTCCCTCCACAATAAGGACAAGGGTCATCAAAGTATGAACAACTACCATCCGACCAATTTTCATTATATGATGCCATTTTTTTGTTTTTAAATCTCAGAAAATGAACAAGAATTAAACAAGATAGATAGACCAAGGTCTGAAAGATAATTACATAAATATTCACAAGTTTGGACCAAAGCACTTACGCTTATTTCTCAAACAACCTAAATTACGCCAAATTGTTCCCCGGCAACACCGCCAATTTTGATGATGTCCAAATAAACTACTAAAAAGTTAATGGACACGGTCGCATGCAATATAATTTACCCAACTATGAGTCGGGGTAGAATCCTATAGAGAACAATATGTAGGCGATTAGGAGTGTAAGAGAATTATCAGTTGTTATTCGATGCCAAACACTTAGAATGGTTTTTGAGAATATTTATATCTAAATGCGAAAATGTAAACTAACCTAGAAAGCAAGTAAAATGATCAATGACTACAAGTATGGATGCACGGGGAATTACACTCAAGTAACGATCCAATGTATTTCACGATTTTACAAATATGAGAGAGTTTATGTTAATTAGCCCCGGGTAATATTTCTATATTAGCTTCTTCCAAAGACTAAAAAGACTTCCTAATTGAATTATCCCTAAAATAATTAAGAGATTAAGCACATCCGATTATGGCTATAAGTAGTTCAATCCTATCCCTAGGTAGAATCTATAAAATGAGGGTTAAAGCCTCAAGTTCTTGTTAATTAATATTTTCCAACCCCAAATAATCTTTCCCAAAATTAATTCGAAGTTAATTGGCGAGTCCTAGGTTTAGCAAATCCCTTTGGTAACATTAAAGAACAAGAATAATTAAATAAACGATAACTAACTTCACAAAAGATAAAAAAAATCATTCAGTGCATAAGCACAACAAGATATTTAATCCAAACTTTAAACATGAATATTCCATAAACAAGATTCAAGTGTTGGAATAAATACTACACACTTAGATATACAATACAAAGCAAGCAAACGAATAAATGATCATAAATGAGTAAGAAATTCTCAATCAAAAGCTTCAAATCTTCAAGACCAAAGTGTGTGTGCAAGAACCCTAGCTCCAAAACTTGTTCTCTCTAGTGTAAGGACTGAAAATTAAGCCAAAGATTTGCCAAAGATCCGCTAGGTCGTGTATTAAATAGTTTTGGGGTAAAAAACGTGAAATGCCAAAACTGCCCAGCTTTCTACCCAGATTTGCGAATCGCGATCGCGAAAAGAGGCCCGCAATTGCGAAGAGTAAAGATGTAAAGCACTGCGATAGCGAATAAGATCCACGCGTTCGCGTAGAGGAATTGGGAACAGTTGATGAGCTTCTTCACCGCGTTCGCAGAAATAGCTCTGCGTCCGCGATGTGTTATTTGATAGCCTTCTGCGATCGCGTGCCAAAGTTTGGGATTGCGAAGAGCATTAGCTGGCAGTTATTTTTCTTCAATTTTATACATTTTTAGTTGGTTTCTTCCGTATCTCCTCTAAATCACTTGGTACCTGAAATATGCCAATAAACCTCAATAAATGCCTTAGTTTCTCAACAAAATCATACAAAAGCCTAAGTATCAAGAAGAGATAAGTTGGTATTTTACCAACTTATCATTCGTGCAATCGATGTAAGTTCCAAATTGATTGTTATAGGAATTGCTATTTCGAATGTGCTTGTGTTGAGAAATATATGTTCCAATGCTTTCATCATGATTATCTTATCATTTGAGGATATGTTAAAAATATGGAAGATGTGCTACAAATGCCTAGACTTCAAGCCAAATTCGAATAAAGATTGTTATGCCAAATTGTGTGAAAAGCCTCTATGTGTCTTAGATTCTAAATTAGTCAGGTGTGTAATCGAAGTCTTGAATGAAAGGCCTTGTTTCTGTTGATATGATAATAATCTGGAACGTGAAAAAGAACTTGAGTTATGAAATGCGGCCAAGTGCCAAGAATGATATAACAATTGTGGCCACTAGTGCCAATGAACTAAAGACATGAATGAAAAATGAAGTGAGATGATTGATAGAAAATGGTAATGTCTCGAGTGAACGGCCTAACCAATCGGGCTGTGATCGGACACTATGCCGCACACATGGTGGTAACTGTGTTGGAAATTGGAACTGGAATTTGAGAATGAAATAGTGATTATGGTTGATGTCTTAAATGAGACGACCTAACCGATCGGGTCGTGATTGGACTCCGCGTAAGAATGCAGTGGTATTGTGGATGATGGTGTAACAGTATTAAAGGTGTCCCAATCTAAAGCTATGGAAATTTACTTGAAAGCTTATGCGATTCTTAATTTGATGTTGCGGTATTTTTTAAAGATTGTATTGATTTTATGATTACTTCCTTCTTATATTATTGTTCATTCTAATGAGGTGCAAGCAAGTCATAAAGGGAATGACATCTTTCAAGAATGTCTCACAGGGCTTGAAGATGGCCCCGACCCTGACGCTTCTTTCATTTTTGATGAGGCTCGCAAACTCTTTAAATAAGTGAGTTTTATGTTTTATGCATACGCCTTTGTTTTAGTTGTTCTGAATCTGTCTTTCGTCCTTTTTCATGAAGGCTGTGGTGCTCCATAAAAAGGCATTTTCCAAGTCTCGAGGTGATCTTGCTCGATGCGAGGCTGAACTTAAGAAGACTTTGGAGAAGAGGGACGTCGTGAAAGCCCTTTATGCTAAGAAAGAGGTGGAGATCTATGATCTTCGAGTTGAGTTGTCGCAGGCGTGCCAAGGTCGATCCGAGTAAGCTAAGAAAGTAATATAGCTCACGAGGGTCTATTACGTACTTGCTTTGTTTTTGCAGCTGGCACTTTTAATTTCGCAGTTCCATCAGAAGGCCGATTTGGAGGTGCAACTTCGGGAGGAGCTTAAGACGAAAGAAGCCGAGGCCCTGAGGTGGAGGTAGGTTATGGACGATCTCGCTTGTGAGAAGGAAACTTTATAAGAGTATTTAGCTTCGCTCGAATGCCAGCTTCGAGGTGCGAAGGAGGAGAACCTAGCTCGGGGCATCAAAATCAAGGAGCTTAAAGCCAGATCTGATGCTGAGCTGGCCAAGGCCAAATCCGATGCGGCAACAATTATGAATTCATATCGAGTCGATGCCGAAGCAGCTAATGCTCGGGCAAAGGAGATCTGTTCTACGGCGGAGGCTAAGTTATCAAGCGCCTTTGACCATGCTAGGAGACAATCCCAGAGGATGACCCTCGAGGAGATACATGCTCGCGGCTTCGATCTTTTAGCCGATATCGAAGCGGAGAAGATTTTGGAAGAAGAGGCAGCCGTTCTGATTTCCGATGAAGATGATTCAGCCAGTGTCTCCGAGAGTGAAGGAGACGGGGGAAGTCCCCGAGGGAGAGGCTCCCAAAGATGTGACTCCTGAAGATGTAGCTGCTAAGGATGTGACCCCGAGGTAATTTTAGGTTACTTTATTTTGTTTCCTCGTTTGAATGATTAGCCAGAGGATTGGTTCAAGGTATTATAAACCCTTAGATCTTTATCAATAGGTATAATAATTTTCGAGTTAAGTTTAAATCAATTTGTTGTGAGCTCGGGATATTGTGAACCTCGAGTCTGGATCGAAATGAAAGCAAAGTCTCGAACTATAAGTTTTAGGCCCTTAAGCCTTTCGAGGTTGGCCCTTAGGCTCATATGTATTGGCTCCTAGGCTCTTTATGTTGGCCTTTGGGCTCTTATAAATCGGCCCTTAGGATCTTTGAGTTGGCCCTTGGGCTCTTAGAATGGCTAGATAATTTTTCCCTCATTTTGGCTTAAAAGACTTAATGAAATTTTAATTATGCCTTGGCATGCATTTTTTGCACCCGTAGGTTTTCGAAGGTTTGACATATCAGAACCTTATTAGTGATTTGTTTGTGTAAACATAATCAAACACCTCTTGAGGTGTTTTCGAGGGTCGATGTTATTGAAACCCTTGAAATTTTCGAGGGATAAATTTATCAAAGCCCTTTGTATTTTGGTTTTACCAAGGGTAAACTTATTTAACCGATTTTTACAAAGTGTTTGAAGGCCTTTAATTTATATCGGAAGTCGGACGTCTCCGAGCCACATTATTTGGCCATAGCCTTTATATGACCGTAGTCTTTAGTATGGCTGTAGCCTTCGGGTACGTCACTTGAACTTGTTTCCCGATAACATTCCGAACTTGTTCGAGAAGTTAGTCCCCGAGAATATTAGCCTTGGCCTTTGTTTCGAAGGGGTGCCTTTTTGAGGTCTTATAATTTCGGATTTTCGATGACAGTCCCCGAGTATTCGGGGTGCTTCTATATTTTGGCTCTTAAGCCGTTTCCCGTAGGATTGTTAGTGTAGAGCTCGTACGAGACACAATGTATCTTTGATGTAACCAAAATGCTTTCTTTAAATAGTTGGTACATGCGTACATGTTTTTCTGTCGGGGCTCCACTATTCTATATAGGCACGGTTTGTTTTTCTGTTTGGCCTATTACAAAGTTCTCATATTGAGACCCTCTTAGGCGTGAAGTGTTTTTCCCAAAAATGTAACCTCCGAGGGTGATGCCCCCCAGTATCCGAGGTTGATTAAAAAGAAACCTTGGACAATGTTGAGTTTTCCTTAGGCAGCACATAGTTGTTGCCTCGTTAAAAACCTTGCCGGTAAAACCCATTTGGGACAAAACCCGAGCCAAGGGAAAAAGAGTGCAACATATTCTTTAAAACCTAAGGCCTTGGTGTAAAAAGGGTGTCTTCAGTATGATGCGCCTTTGAGAGCTCCCTTCATGCCGGGCTTGTAAAATCCTTTTCCAACGACTCCGAAGGCTCAAAGCGGTCCTATCTTGCTATCCGCGATCGTAATATCTTTGAAAGCCTCGACCTGGTCGGGGATGATTCTGATGCCTCGATCCGACACCAAGAAGCCGAGAATCTTACCCGTGCTAACCCCGAAGGCATGTTTCTCTGGATTGAGCTTCATGCCGCATTGCCACAAAACGTTGGTTATTTCCTGCAAATGAAGTCAGGGACTTGACCAATCATATCATCAATAGAAACTTTCATTATTTTACCTATTTATTCTTCGAGCGGAATCCCTGTCATATTTAAACGGGGCAAAGCAATGCGATCTATATTATCAATATAAAACTAATGAGTTTTTTCCTGAGTGAAGGGGGATTAACCCCGTTCCCAGGTATACCTTTCTCTTGAGCGGTTGACTTGATAGCATCGGGCTTCTTGGGAACAACGAAGGTTCGAGAATCTGGGGAGTTCCTTTCTTCGCCTTCGGTTACCTATTATTCTGCTTCCGTCTAGGCTCGGAGCTGTGACTATTTTTTAGCCACCTGCTTATCTTTAGATTTCGATGTCTCCGAGGTTAAGGGTTCCGGTATTGGTACCACTTCCTCGATTGTGAACATCTCTTTTGCAGCATGCCGTTCTCCGCGGACTGTTTTCACTCCTTCTTCTATCAGGAACTTCATCTTCTGATAGAGTGTCAAAGGCACTGCCCTCATATTGTGTATCCATGGCCTCCCGAGGAGTGCGTTATACCTCAGGTCACCTTCGATGACATAGAACCTGGTGTCTTGTAAGGTGTTCGCCGTGTTTACTTGCAAGATAATTTCTCCCTCCGTTGTTTCACTTGCCATGTTGAGCCATTCAGCACCCGAGATGCAGGTACAATCTGATCTTGCAAGGCGAGTTGTGTCACGTCCCTCGATCTGATTATGTTCGCTGAGCTACCTGGATCCACTAAAACACGTTTAACCTGAATTTTATTCAAAAGGATAGATATTACCAGGGCGCCATTTTGAGTCTAGGACACGTCTTCTGCTTCTTCGTTGCAGAATGATAGAGCGTCCTCGGGCACATAGCTCCAAGTCCATTTTTGCTTTGTGATGGATACTTTAGTACGTTTGAATATAGGTCCCTGTGGGATGTCGGCTCCACCGATGATCATGTGAATAACATGTTGAGGTTCTTCGGATTCTTCCTGTTTGCATCTCTTTCTCAAAAATGGTTTTTGGCTCAGTCACTGAGAAATTCACGAAGGTGCCCCTCGTTGAATAGTCGGGCTACCTCCTTTCTAAGCTGTCTGCAACCCTTAGTCTTATGCCCGCGAGTACCATGATACTTACACATTAAGTTGGGGTTTCTCTGAGAAGGATGTGTCTGTATGGGCTTGGTCCATCTAGTATCTTTAATTTTGCCAATGGCTAAGATGATACTTGAGGCGTCGATACTTGGTCCCGAGCGCCTGTCGGACCTAGTTTTGCCTATATGTCCCCGGAGCATTGGCCTCGATCCACTCTTCAATCATTCCGAGGTGCATTACGCCTTGAAACGTTCCTTCTATCTTCGATGTACGGTTGATATCTTTCCTTGTTGAATCTTGATCCCCGGTCTGTGTCCTCAGGGGCTTGGGTACGAATCTGTTCGGGTGAACTGAGCCCGACGGGGCTCCTAACTAGTCGTCCTCGACCCTAATTTTTGACAGATATTGATTGTGCACATCCGACCATGTCACAGCTAGATATTCGATCAAGTTCTGCTTTAGATGTCAAGATGCTATCGAATTTCTTTCATTCTAACCTTGCATAAAGGCCTGAATCGCCCAGTCATCAGAGACCGGTGGTAATTCCATCCTTTCCATCTGAAACCGGGACACGAACTCCCTTAGCATCTCGTCATCCCTTTGTTTTATTTTGAAGACGTTCGATTTTCTTGTTGCCACCTTTATAGCCCCCGCGTGTGCTTTCATGAAGCCATCCGCCAACATAGCAAATGAGTCAATGGAGTTAGGAGCTTAGTTATGATACCAGATCATAGCTCCTTTTGATAATGTTTCGCCAAACCTTTTCAATAATACTGACTCGATTTTATCATCATTCAAGTCGTTTCCTTTGATTCCACATGTGTATGAAGTATTGTGTTTATTAGGGTCAATTGTTCCATTATATTTCGGTATATCGGGCATGCGAAAATTCTTAGGAATGGGAATTGGAGCCGCACTTGGGGGGAAAGGTTTTTGTATGAACTTTTTTGAATCCAGTCCTTTCAAAACCGGAGGTGCTCCCGGTATCTGGTCGACTCTTGAGTTGTATGTCTCCACCTTTTTGTCATTTTCTTCAAAAAAAAATTCTCTGGACTCGATTCTTTTGGTCAGATCTTCGAGCATTTTCATAATAGCGAGATCAGTCCCCGAGCCATTTTCATCGGGCCTTTCAGGCGTAGGTTCCGCATGCTGGGTGTCCACTGGTTCGACAGTGTTTGGAGTTCTGTTTTGACTCTTAAGTTGTGCAATGGCGACTTCCTGAGCTTGCAGCATTTCGAATATCACTTTGAGGCTGACTCCTCCTTCTTCCATTCCTCGTGCTTCCTGGCCTCCGGCTCGGGCTACCCTGTGTGGATTCCTCACGGGGTCTGTGCCTGCGTCCACGTTTTGGCACTCCCTCAAGGTTTATGGGTGGTACACCATGCCCTATACCGATGTTTTCTCCGAGGCCCTCACTGTCATGAGCTGGTGCATTTTGTGTGCTAGACATGTTTTGTCCTGAAATCAAAAAATCTTTGATAAGAAAAAGTGTGAAGAATAACGCGTGTTATCAGAAAACTAGCACTAAAATAATCACTATTATCTTTACCCCCACGGAGGGCGCCAAACTGTTTACCTCGAAAAATATGAGTAACAATTAAAGATAATTTGTCGTTCTAAAGATATGTGATATATTCTAATACTAGTGATCATACACGTAATATTATGCTTAAATAAGAAAAAAGAAAGGTGAACCAAATTCGTGTTGCTGGAGTAATAGGGGCCTCGTGCTTGGTTATCCCAGGGACCTCGAGGTCAACTAAGAACAATAAAGTATGAACAATAAAGTAAAGGCAATAAAACTGAAAAATAATTGTTGAGCATGTTAAACAAGAAAGGCAGAGCAGAATATTCTATTGCAGAGAGTAATATTAGATAATCTTACAGAATGATTGGGGTCCCCTTTATAGAGGTGGAGATAACCCCAATATAGTACATTCCTAATTGCAGTAAAGAATTTTATTGGTACAGATGTATAACAACCTAGTATGGACCTGTACCATTTCGTACAAATCTTATCCTTTAATTTATGCCCTGGTCCACGTGTCCTTGAGAAATTTCCGCTCTTTCTTGATTGGGTTTGAGATTGCGCTGCCCACGATACAAGTCGTTGTAGGCCCTGGATCAGCTTCCTCGAGGCACGTGTCCCTCAGTCGGGTCCGACCTCCATTTTGAGTAGCCCGTACTCGGGCTCATAACTCAATTTAAGAGCTCGAAATCAGGCTCCCTGATTTTGACCGTATACAAGGGTGTCTCTCTCCTCCGTGAGCCTTGTGAGATCGACCTCACTCCGGTTCATCTCAGCTTGGGATTTGGAAAATGCTTCCTGATGAAGCAACACATCCTATGGAGAAAGGAAGGAAACGAGACAAAAGGAAATAAAAGCAAACGTCCTAATAACGGGGGCTGAAATCTACCTGGTTCAGGAGTTGCTGAGCCTCATCGTAAATGATCAATGCATCCAGGTCGGAAACATCATCTACCCCCGTGAAGCAGCCCCAAAATAATTCATCCCCTTCGTGAGTCGTTCCCACATCGGGGGTCTCCATAGACTGGGCCTCCCGAAATTGCCCTTCAGAAAATGTAGGGAGCGGCGGAGAATCATCAATATTGATTGCCCCAAGCAAGACACTTGGGTCACTCTCTCCTTTTCGGAGGGCTTCAGAATCGGACCCTTCAGGCACACCCGCCGATTGTTCATCACGGCGGATAGGCACACTCGCTGGTTGCTCGTCACGGCGTGAGACATCTTCAGCCTCCGATGACTCGGGTACTTTGTTCGAACTATCTTCCGAGATCTCCTCGGTCTGAAGATGAGCCTCCTCGACCATCACCGGCTCAGCTGCTTTTGAATCTTTGGTGCTTTCCCTCTTTCGAGTTACCAGCTCATAGTCAGCACCTTCTTTCTTTTCTTCTCCATCTCGTAGTTTTTGGGCTACGTCGGCGAACAGAGCGGCGGAGACATTCTTCGACTTGCGAGCCTTGCTCTTCTTAGGCTTTGGAGTATCTGAAGGCGAGACCCTTCTCCTCTTCTTATCCTTAGCCGGTTTCAGGGTCTCCTCTTCCCCAGGCGAAGCTGGCCTCATTTCAGCAACATCCTCGAGACCTGCACAAAAGGAAGTCAAGTACAAATGCAAAGGAACATTTCAAAGAAGAGCATCAAAAGCGTATAAGATAAGCTTACCATGATTCTTGGCCTCCTATCGGCCCCTTGCTAAATTTCCACGAGCGCTCATCATATGTAGAAGTCGAAGCCAACTTAGAACCCAACTTTCTAGGTTTGGGATTGCACCGGGCACCCAGGGAACCGCTACATATAAGAAAAGACGTGGGTGAGAAAAGATGTGGGTGAAAGAATATAAAAGAAACAAAGCAATCAACATAAGATGTTAATGGGTTTGTACTTACACTTCATGTTCCATTCCTCGGGGAATGGCATCTTCTCGGCCGGGATTATATCGGAGGTCCTCACTCGGACAAACCGACCCATCCATCGCTGATCATTGTCCTCCCTTGTACTTCAGAACAACACCTTTGTGGCTCGGCGATGGAGCCTTATTAATCCGCCTCGATAGAGATGGGGGCTATACAGTCTAATGAGGTGGTCGAGGATAAATGACATCCCTTCGACCTTGCTCACGAAGAATCGAAGCAAGATAACAATGCGCCAAAAAGAAGGGTGTATCTGGCCAAGAGTTATTCAGTATTGGCGGCAGAAGTCGAAGATAATCGGATCAACGGGACCCAGCGTAAAGGGGTAAGTGGAAACACTTAAGAACCCTTCAACGTAAGTGGTGATGTCCTCTTCAGGGGTAGGAATCACCACCTTTTTGTTTTCCCAGTGGCAATCTTTTGTCACCTGCTCGAGGTCGCATTCATTTATCGAGCATATGTATCTCGACATTGGTTCACAACGGCTAGGGACTGATGAGGGTTTTTCAACTTTAAAATCGGAAGTAAGGTCGCATGACCCGAGAACGCACTCTTCGATGCGTGGCTCCACTAGCGTTATTACCGGTCGACCGCAATGAGGAGGCTTTTCCTTTTGAGTAACGGTCTTTGATGTTTGCTCCATTGTTATATCAGTTCAAAGAAAGAAGAAGACAAAACTTGTTGTTTTAAGAAAGGATTGGCAAACTAGATTTGAAGAACCCGTAGAATTGATAAGCTTGAAGGGAGTAGAAGAGTTTTTGAAGATTAGGGGAAGTTTTGAAAGTAAAGTTTGAGAAAATTATGGAGATGGTCTATTTATAATATATGCTATGACGGTTTGAAAACACTAGTGGCGGACCATCAACTCGCACTAATTAATGATCTTGAGAACTATGCAGATGCGACGCTTCGGTCGCCTCCGTCGCTTACGTCACGAGGGTGACATCATAATTGGTCGAGATACTAAATTAAAGGCTCAGTTCGTTTCTTCTCATTAGACTCCAAGAAACGAGGGGACTATCTCCAAATCGGGCCTACCCGTTTTTATTATTTGATCAAGACAAAGGAGTTGCATCGGGGTATCCTCGTAATGAATCAGACCCGAGCTCGAAGACGAGGCGTCGAGTGAAGTACAATAATGGAAATACGAGATATCCGTAATCGGTCGAAGATCAAGGCGGAAATCTCGGAACAAATCAAATCAAGGGCAGTTATTTCCACCAATCATGAAATTTGCTTCCGTAATTAGAATTGTACTATAATTAGGATTTCTCTAGTATATAAAGAGGAGTCGCCATCATCTGTAAACACCTTAAATTCATACAGATTAAGGCAATATAATATTTCTCTATTGTTCATCAACTTATTGTTCTTTAACTGTTCTTATTTCACTACTCTCGAGGGTTCATCAGCTCGAAGGCATTGTCCAAGCATTGGTTTGTTTTACATTCTGGTAAATTCCCATCATTTATCTCTAAGTTAATAAATTGGTATTAAGTGAAATCACGTATCCTTAAAACCTTATTACAAATTTAATTGTTACTCGATTTTTAGGGTAAACATACGTCAACATAAACCACTAGTATTTTGTAGAAGAAAAAAAGTGAAACATAGTTTGAGACATTTTCAAGTCCATTATGCTGTACCAAGTAGGGGTGTCAATAGGTATTTAAAAACAGACTAAACCATCGAAGTGTACCGAACTGATAATTAGGGTAGTTTTTTTATTTTATGAAAATAAACCAAAAAAATATCAAACCGTACCGAAAAATTTTATAATATGAAAAATATATTTATGTATTAAGTTTAAAAAAGATAAAGCAGATTTTTTCTTGGGCCTTGGAATTATGAAACACTTATGAGCCAACAAGTAATTAAACTCAAAATCCTAATTCCCAAACCCATTATGCTACTCCTATTGAAACTAAATTATTTCCACATATTCACTAGCAAGACACAAGGTATTGTAACGATTATGAGTAGCAAAGTACAATGTATTGAATATGTTTCCTTTTGTATAATTTAAATTTATCTTTTTAAATATTTAATCTTCTATAGACTTTTATTCTTGAGTCCTGGCTTGGTTAATATCTTTCGTATTTGCTTAATTTCTTTTACATTGTTGTAGAATAGTTGGTAAATCTATACTTTAGGTATCTTTTGTGTTTTCTTAATCCATCACCTTTTAAACTAATGTCTAGAGAGTTTTTCCAAGTCTTATAAAAATACGTTTGTTATTGCATTCTACATCTACTAGTGACTTTTACATGACATTTAAATAAATTATGAAAAATTAATCGAACCGTACCGATACCGAAGAGAAACCAACATGATTGAGACGGTTTCAAAAAGTCTATTTTTTGTTATATATAATAAAATCACCGAAAAATTGGTATGGTATAAATTTTATAAAATAATCGGCCAAAACGAACCATTGACCCCCCTAGCTAGTACCACGTACATACAGCTAAGTGAGCTAACGTACAAAACTCATAAATTTTAAGTTGCATAGCACTGGCCTGAACAAAATACCTGCAGTTCAACCACAAAATAAGTCAGAAATAATATCTTGAAAAGAAATTTCATATAATAAAAAGATTATATACTTTCAGAAAGCACAACAAATAATAGTAAAAACGTTGATAGGTGAAAATAGGACATCAAAAAAGTCGCATTGGTATCTCTCCGTATTCACGGGCATATGCATGCTCAAAATTTTCACAATGATATTTCACGAACTTAGAAAAGACAGACTTTACATTTTTCTGTTGTGTGTGTGTGTTGGGTGTTGGGGGGAGGGGGAGGGGCAAGTACTAGAGAGAAGTTCAATGCAACAAGTTTTTTTTTTCTACAGTTGCAGAACACATTTATTTCTTTTTTTTTTACAAGTTCACTGCAACTTCAGAACACAAAGTAACCAAAATATCAACTCCTGCGAGTAGATGAACCTTCCAAACCCAGCCAAAAGCTGGAAAAAGATACGGTTTTCCAGGCGGACGGGTTGGAGCTTTTGATGTTGTGCCTGTTCAAATACAAAAAGAGAAATTAAGGTTGAGGATTCAACCAGCCCAGTAAATGTAGTCACCCACAACAGTCCATCATCCTCCCGTTTCGGAATCCATTAGGGCAACCGAAAAAAGTTTATGCGGCAAGGACTTTACCAAATCAATACAATACCAAAGATACTCCCGACCAGCAAGACCACGGATACATATCAAATGATTCGTCTGTTCCGATGCCATTGAAATTGAAACAGTGAGATAGAAAGAAAATACTTTTACGTCTAGAGTGCTTGATTTGCAAAGAAATTTATACAGCCCTCTCTTTTGGTTTAGGGTTTTTCAATGTTCTATTGTTGTGGGATTCTCTCATGGGGTCCAAACTCGGCCCGTGATTTATAGCCTGTTTGGCCAAGTTTTTTTTCCGCCAAAAGTGATTTTTTTTATTTTTAAGGAAAAAAAGTACTTTTGAGCCGAAGCAGAAGTAGTTTTTGAGAAGCAAAAAAAAAAGTAGCTTCTCTCGAAAAGCACTTTTCTGAGAAGCACTTTTGAGAAAAATACACTTAGAAGCAGTTTTCAAAAGTTTGGTCAAACACTAATTACTGCTCAAAAGTACTTTTCAAATTAATTAGTCATACACAAACTGCTTCTCACAAAAAATACTTTTTTTAAAAGTAATTTTGAGAAAAATAGTTTTCAAAATAAGCAGATTTTAGAAGTTGGCCAAACAGGTTATTAATAGGATTGGATTAAAATATTTGGAGCCCATATACAACTTTTTAGCCCAGTCCAACCAAGCTCCGTTGAAGTAAAAATTGCACGGGGCGCCCTATTTGGGCGCCCCTTTTTAACCTGTAGCCGCTTTGTCTTTCTGTTTGCACCCGTACCCGTTTTTTTGTTAAAAGCCATTTGAAAAGACTATTTTGCCCTTCTTTATTAAAAGACTACTTTCGCTCCAAGTAGACGCTAGTCCTCTACTTTCGCTCCAAGTATTCGCGTTTTTTTGATTTGCTCTTCTCTAAAATCAAACGGTTTTCGTCGTTGTTTCGAATTTTCAACTGCTAGTCGTTGTTGTTCCCACATTACGATTTAATCAGAGGTACATTGCATTAACTTTCTGGGTTTTATTTTACGATTTAATTTCTGGTTTTGGGTTTTGATAGTCATGTATTTATGATAGGGTTTAGTTTGATAAGTTCATTAGTTTTACTTTTACGTTTGTATTTTTAGGTTTTCTGAACGAGTGTTTATGTTGTTAATGAAAATTCTATAAATAGATGATAGGGTTTATGTTGTGATTAGACGTTCAGAGTTAAACAGATGATAATGATACCTTAGATAGGAGCTGAAGTTTTTTCATGTTTTGGCATTATTTTTGGACTTGAATTTCTGTTTTGTTTTTTTTTTTTTGCTGAATGTTTTGTGCTTGTATGGAGAACCAGAATTAAGTTTTTGTGTTTGTAACTGGTGAATTCCATATTTAGGATCTGAAGTTTTTGTGTTTGTAACTGGTGAAGTCCAACTTTAGGAGATGAAGTTTTTGTATTTGTTACTGGTGAACTTCAGCTCTAGAGCTGAAGTTTTTGTTTTATACCTGTCGAACTTCAGCTCTAGAGCTTAAGTCTTTTTGTAAATTTCGAACTTCAGCTCTGGAGCTGAAGTTTTTGTTTTATACCTGTCGAAGGGTGTGTATCTGAAGGATATTCGAAGTTTTATGACTCGCAATGTAATTCCAACGAATGCTGTGAATTATGCACACGTATGCGAGAGTGATGATGATGCAGTTAGGCTTATGGAAATTCTTATTGTAGACTCTATTCTGTTTGGGAAAGATAACGATTCATGTGTGAATGAGGAGTATGCATCTATCGTTGAAGACGAGAAGGTTTCTGCTGAATATCCTTGGGGTAATGTGGCTTTTGTAAATTTTGAACTTCAGCTCTGGAGCTGAAGTTTTTGTTTTATACCTGTCGAACTTCAGCTCTAGAGCTTAAGTCTTTTTGTAAATTTCGAACTTCAGCTCTGGAGCTGAAGTTTTTGTTTTATACCTGTCGAACTTAAGCTCTGGAGCTAAAGTTTTTGTTTTATACCTGTCGAACTTCAACTCTAGAGCTGAAGTTTTTGTTTTATACTTGTCGAACTTAAGCCTTCTTAGGTGTTGAAGTTTTAAATGATCTTTTTGATAATGTCCTGATGTTATTATTTGTATGTTTTACTTTTTTTGGACAGATGGCTCTTAAAGCACCTAAAGATCCTAAAGTAGCAAAAGAAGGCAAAGCATCTAAAAAACCTAGACTACCTGTAGTAGCCCAATGTCCTTATGTCCCTGTGCCTCTACCTACAAGACCGGGACAAAAGTATTTTGAGTTTACAGAATGGTTTACTCTAAGGGTTACTGGAAGGGGAACCATGATTTGAAGAGTTTAATTGCAACTTTTTTGACTCCTGCACAAGAGGATAAGCTTAGTAATGGTCCATTTAAACACATTATTGCTATGGAGAATTTGAAATGCAGCATGAAGTTGGTTCATTATCTGTGTCTTTCTCGAATATTCACGAATGATCGAGACTCCATTAGTTTCAAGATTTTTGGGCATGATGTTTCCTTCACCCTTGAAGACTTTCACATTATGTGTGGTTTGCGGATCACAACACATAATATTGAAAAACCATTTAATCGAGAGTGCACTATTCTGAAGCACTATTTTGGTAAGTCCAAGGGTGTGTATCTGAAGGATATTCGAAGTTTTATGACTCGCAATGTAATTCCAACGAATGCTGTGAATTATGCACACGTATGCGAGAGTGATGATGATGCAGTTAGGCTTATGGAAATTCTTATTGTAGACTCTATTCTGTTTGGGAAAGATAACGATTCATGTGTGAATGAGGAGTATGCATCTATCGTTGAAGACGAGAAGGTTTCTGCTGAATATCCTTGGGGTAATGTGGCTTATGAGAAACTCATTAATTCACTGAAATATGCATTGGACAAGCAGAACAAACATCATGCAACTGAGTATAAACTTACTGGATTTCCATATCCGTTATGTGTTTGGTTCTATGAGCGCTTCCCAGATATTCGGAAGAAGTATGTAGCAGAGGATGAGTACCTTGATATGCCTCAGGTCCCCAGGATGTTACGTTATGTATGCGTGGGAGAGCCTAAATTTCCCGAACTTTATAATATGTTCAAAACTCATGAAGTAAGTTACTTTTTTTTTATTTTTGTCTTTGTGTTAATATGCTGATGTATTAGTTTTTTTCTTCTCATAATATACTTTTTTGTATTAAACAGAGATATCGCGACTTTAGGGTATTGGATATAATTCCTACATAAGAGGAATTGAATTCAATGCCTTTAATTGGGAAATTACCGTGCAGCCGGATTCGTTCAAATCTAGTTAATGCAGTTCCTTCAACTGCTAAATCACCACTTACTCTGAGTCGATCAAAAGAATTGAATCGAACTCCTGTCATTGGTAAATCACCACCTACAAAGAGTCGATCAAAAGAAGCGAATCAAACTCATGACATTGGTGATTCACCACGTAGTCGGAATCAACCAAAAGAACCGAATCAAACTCCTTTTATTGGCGAAGCATCTCGTACCAAGAGTCGTTCTACGTCGTCTACATCTGACTTTGATGAAGATGAATTACTTGATAAAATATGCTCTGTAAGTTTTGATCTGAAGTTTTTTGGGTTTGTTTTTGTAAGAGTACAACATGTTTTTTGAGCTGAAGTTTTCTTCTATATCTGAATTTTTGTTGTGTATCTATTGTAGAGGTTAACGATGGAGGTTCAAAGGTAAAATGAAAAAGAAAGAAGCATAATCGTGAACGAAATTTTTGATAAGTTTAAAAAGGAGGAGCGAACTGCTATTGTGCATGCGGTTTTTGTAAAAGTGAAGGTAAGCTAATTTATAGAGAAGTCTTTTTATTTATGCTGATTTTATTTCAGATTAATCATTGTTAGTAATATTTTTTCTAGGAATATTTCGATGAGAAGTTTGAACAGTTGTTTACGATTGTCAACAAATCAAATGGAATGGATCGAGAATATGACAGGATGAATGACTGTTGCAAAAATCCATCGGCTTTTGAAGGCGATCAAAATGTTCAAGAACAAGTTGAAGAGCAACGTTGCAGTGTTGATAGATTGAGCAGATATGTAAATGATGAAGCACATTTATCAACTGAGAATATTGTAAGTGAGGAAGGTGCACATAATCAAGTTTTTGAGACTGAAGAACATACTGCTCATGATGCATTGCGTAAAGTCGCAGATGATAATGTTACACATAATGAAGCGGCTGTTGAAGGTGTTGAACTTGTTCAATAACAAGGTGGAGAGGAACAATCCAATGTTTGTAGACAGAGTAAAGTTGGAGAGAAAGGTGCAGATGATCAAGTTGTTGGCACTGAAAAACATGCACCGAGTTGTGCTTCAGAAAGTGATCAAGCACCTCTTCGTACTTTAAATCTGAACGACGATTGTTATGCAGGAGTAATAGCGATTTGCAATGAACTTCTAGGTAGTGCTACACAGGAAATTGTTACTACAGGTACAAAGTACAAAGCATGTTTTTTGGTGAATGTTTTGGTTTTGTAACTGGTGAACTTTCAGCTATAGAGCTGAATTTTTTTTATAACTGTCGAACTTCAGCTCTAGAGCTGAAGTTTTTTTTTGTAACTGTAGAACTTCAGCTCTAGAGCTGAAGTTTTTTTTTTTTGTAACTGTCGAACTTCAGCTCTAGAGCTGAATTTTTTTTATAACTTTCGAACTTCAGCTCTAGAGCTGAAGTTTTTTTTTGTAACTGTCGAACTTCAGCTCTAGAGCTGAAGTTTTTTTTTGTAACCGTTGAAGTTTTTGTTTGTGACTGGCTAACTTCAGCCTTCTTAGAGTTGAAGTTTTAACTATTTTTTTATAATATCCTGTAGTAAAATTTCACTACAGGTATAAATTTTTTCTATGTTTTATATATAGAAAAACTAGTTGATCTATTCCCCCTCTTTTATAAATATGCAGTGGAAGTTGAAACTAGTTGTGGTTCAATTGCCACAACTCAAAAATTCTCTGGTGATGCTCAATTGAATGAAGGTAGATTTGAGAAAAACCTTCCAGAGAATACTGCAATGGTCGTCGACGTTGGTTCAGAATTGAATGATGCTGGAAATGCTGATATTGAGAAAGGCATGCAGCCTGGGGAAACCACAGCGGATGACAAACGTAAAGGTATTCTATAGATCATGAATTTATTATATTTGATCGAAGTATATTTTTTACATTTTGAAATTTTACATATTTTATTTTCTTTTTTATGTTTTTGAATGATTTTTCAGAATTACTTGAGGTAGGTCAAAAAGAATTGGGTGAGATTCTGCAGCAATATGAAAAAGGAGAAATACATATATTCACACCTGTTGACTCACAGACAGGTGTGAAGTGTGTTGGTATTATTTTATAAAATTTAGTCAGTATTATTTATTAATTTTTTTTTGCATGAAGATACAGGATCTGTTGGAATGAAAACACCTTCTGTGTCGCAACACTTAGACCAGGTAATTATTTTCTGCAATTCGATTACTGGCTTTTTTTGGCCTAATGTGTGTTCTCTATCAGTTTTATTTATGTTTATATTTTCCTTGCTTTTGCAGATCTCATCTGATGCATCAGAACTGCTTCCAAAGCCTAAGAGAAGGAAGATTTCTAGTTCTCCTATGTGTGACACCAGTGATATCCCCAACTTTAATTTATGTTCATTTTCACTTGGTAGTACACAAGGGGCTGATTCAGAAGGTAATTCTGCTGCTGTTGTTGTTCGTGAAGAGACAAAAGAACGTCGTGAACAGTAGGGAATTGGTCAAGCATCTGCCACGATGGTTGTAGTTTCCCCCCTGCTGTTGAACAACAGCAGTTAGTTATGACGGAACAGCAGGAAGAGCAAGCAAAAGGAAAATAAGATAAAAAAGGGGAAAGGATGCGTATGGAGAGTATTTGGTTGAGATCTCCTTATGTAGTTTATAAGAAAAAGCAAAGGGGGCAAGATTGGATAGTAGGAAAGAATAGAAGAAGGTGTCCCTTCCATTATGTTTATCAAGACAGCGGATTGATGCAAAGATTTAAAGAGTGGTTGGAGATGGATGCAAGTGAATATGATTCCAATCGATTCAAATTAGCTGGACTTGATATTCCAAAATCATTTTTTACCGAGCTTATGGATCCTGACTCTGATCTTGCGGATGAAGTAAGTTATTAAGTTTGTTTTTTGAATTGGTTTTCAACTGTATTTCCCAAAAGTTCAGCTTATTTTTTGTAGTATAGCTTTATTCATAGTAAACTGCTGAAGTTTTTTAGCTTATTTGCTAAAACTGAATATGCTTAAGTTTTTGTCATGCTGTTTTGTAGTTGTGTAATGTGTTTTTCCTAAACTTCATAGTGGTAATTTCACATGTTATCATTTGTCGTTGTCCATTTTGCAGCTATATTTGATGTGGGCGTATATT
>NC_031999.1:4945074-4945778 GCF_001879085.1 Nicotiana attenuata
TCCCTGATACGGTCAAATAGGGAAGACCGGGAAACCACACAGGCTAGAACCCGACTCGGCTCCGAAAGATCCAATCTCACGAACTGGCTAGCTAAGGCCTGAACATCCATCGCCATAGGCCTCTCTGAAGCTGGTAAATATGCCAAACTCCCCAAACTCTCTGCCCGACGACTCAAGGCATCCGCCACCACATTGGCCTTGCCCGGGTGATATAGGATAGTGATGTCATAATCCTTCAGCAGCTCTAACCACCTCCTCTGACGCATATTGAGATCCTTTTGCTTGAGCAAGTGTTGTAAACTCCGATGATCAGTATAGATCTAGCAAGGCACTCCATATAAAAAATGACGCCAGATCTTCAAGGCATGAACAATGGCAGCTAACTCAAGGTCGTGGACAGGGTAATTCTTTTCATGTATCTTCAACTGCCTGGACGCGTAAGCAATCACCCTACCGTCCTGCATCAACACTTCTCCAAGGCCAACTCTCGAGGCGTCACAATAGATAGTATAAGACCCCGAACCGGTAGGCAACATCAAGATAGGGGCTGTAGTCAAAGCTGTCTTGAGCTTCTGAAAGCTCGCCTCACACTCCTCTGTCCACTGAAATGGGGCACCCTTCTGGGTCAATCTAGTCATAGGGGCAGCAATCGATGAAAATCCCTCCACGAAACGACGATAGTAACCCGCAAGCCAAGGAAACTG
>NC_031999.1:4945803-5032270 GCF_001879085.1 Nicotiana attenuata
AAGAGAGAGATAGAGGCAACTAGAGCTGATTCCATCGTGCTATGGTTGTTATGTCCAGATCATCAGGGTTGGTTCAAATGAAATATCGCAGGAAGAGGCTTGGATTAGAATGGCTATTGAAAAAAGTCAAATGAATTGAGAATGAATAGGACTGATTCTCAGTTTAGTAAATAGTGTTAAGCTTAATCTGTTAAATATCCGTCTTTAACAAATGTATTAGATAATTACTAATTAATTAACACTCTACAGCTAAATCAGCAATATTTTGCCAGTTAGAAGATGCTTCTCTGATTAAGCTTATCAGAACCCTAAGTGGACATAACTTCTTGATGATATTTGATAGTTATGTGACGACCCAAAGGGGTTATACACCGACGGATTCTTTCTTTTTTCCGTGCTTCCGAGACCTTGAAAAACCTCACCTTTAAGTTGCCTTGATTGCGTGCGCAGTCCGGGCGCGTAGCGGAAAGATTATATGTTAAACTGCTGTGAAAAATTTCAAAATGTGGCTTTAAAATGATTAAAGTTGACTTCGGTCAACATTTTTGGTAAACGAGACCCGGACCCGTGATTTGACGGTCCCGGAGGGTCCGTAGAAAAATATGGGACTCGAGCGATGTGCCGCCGGAGTCGAAATCCGAAGTCTAGAACCCGAGTAAAAGAATTTTTTCTGTGAAATTATGTTTTCTGAAATGTATTAAGGAGAATGGAAATGAAAAATTATTAAAAAGACTATGGTATCGGCTCGTATTTGTTGGTTCGACTTCGCCCAGGTACATGTGTCTTAAATGAGGTGTTAAGGCGCTTTCTTGTCTAATGTTGGTCGGAATCGGAGCGTCGATGTTGGCGTGTTCGGACCTAAAATATCTAAAGGTTTGGGAGAGATGAATATGATTGGTATTCTGATGTGTTTGATGAGACGTATGGAGAATGTCGAGGGTAAGTGTTCGTAGATGTTGATCGTTGAGTTGTCCCATGTGTTTGGTTACGGGGAGGTCGACCGAGGGCTTCGGGAGACGTTTGAATTACCTGTGATGTTGGTTAGGGCTTCTTGGATTGACTGGATGTTTGGGAGTACGTTTATGAAATGTTTGCAGATCTCTGTCCTGCTGTTTCCAGTTGTGTTGTTCTAATGGGCGATCTGCATAGCTTTGCCTGCGATCGCATAGTGTAACGTCAGGGTCCATTTTGGTATTGGATCCGCTGTTAGATTTTTGCGATCTGCATAGTGTTAAGTTGAGAGGGCCCTTTATGTTCCTCTGAGACGGGTCGCAGCAGTCTGTTCTGTGATACGCGATGCCCGACTATTTCTTTCTATGCGATTGCATTTGGTCCTTTCTGGCGATCGTCAATGGATAACCTTCCTACCCTTATGCAATCGCATACTTTCTTCGCGATCGCATTGACATTTTTTCTGCCCAGTATTTCATTAAATTTACGAAACAGTAGCTGTCGGGACTGTTCCTCATTTTCCACACGAGCTCTGTCTTCCCTAACACCCCATAGACGATTTGGAAGAGCCTTTTTCTGCTCCATTGCTGTCTTACGTAAGTGGTTCTTAATCTTCAATTCTTCTTCTTAATTTCTTCACTAAATCACTAATTTCCTAACCCTTAAGTCATGAATTCAAAGTATTAAAATTAAGGTTTGGGAATTGGGTGATATCACCTTCTAATTTGGGGTCAATCTTAAACAAATTAATAATATATTGGAACTCGTGGGGTTATGGGTGACTAGGTTTTTTGGCCGAGCCTCGTTTTTTGGACCATGTGGGTCCGTGTGTCGAATTTTGATATTTTGAAGAGTCTAGAAAATACTATTCTAGGCTATGGGTTAGTGTTTGTTGAGCCCTAATTGATATTATTAATTAATATGGCCTAGATACTATTGTTCGGAGTCGGATGTAGAGGAAGGCGCGTATTTGAGGATTGAATTGCTATTCTTTGACGCGAGGTAAGTGTTTGATCTAACTTTGGCATGAGGACTAGGATTAGAGTGTTATTATGTGAGTAAAGTGCTAAATGATCGAGTACGGTGTATAGGCATAGGTGTACAGTATCTATACAATCGGTGTCTAGCATGACCGTGGGTCTTGTTTTGCACGTATTCTGTATAATTTGAAGGCTTCTTCTAATGCTAAATTGATGAATTCTACATAATGTGAAGAGTTTGAGGATTGGTTATGATTGTAAATTCTTTGTGAACGTTGGCTCGAACAATAAATATACTATTCCGTAAGAATATGATAAGAAAATTGGAAAGAGATATGATTAATCCCTTGCCGGGATGGTTTTAGTATATTGATTATCTCCCTTGCCGGGATGTGAAAGTTGTTGTTGTTACTCCCTTGCCGGGATTTAGCTGTTTAATTGTGTTATCCATTGCCGGGACATTTCTTATATCTGCTTATTCCCTCGCCCGTTTGGTTGTGATTGTTGTTTGGGTGAGGAAGAGTGATAATGCACGAAGGGTCATTCCGTGCCATGTTTGATTATATTTGCACGAAGGGTCATTCCGTGCCATGTTTTGATTATATTTGCACGAAGGGTCATTCCGTGCCATGTTTTGATTATATTTGCACGAAGGGTCAGTCCGTGCCATGTTTTGATTATTTATGCACGAAGGGACATTCCGTGCTCTGATTTGACTATAATTGCACGAAGGATCATTCCATGCCATGAAATGAGAGTTATATGAGGAAAAGCACGAAGGGTGATGCCGTGCATTCTATTTGATTGTTTTTGGTGAGACTGAGAGTAAAAGCACGAAGGTTGATGCCGTGCAACTGTTGATTCTCCTGTTTTTGTAAATTATTGTTATTGCCCTGTTTCTTACTTAAGTTGATGACTTTATATCCGATTTGTACTCCCCCCATAGCATGCTTCCCTCCCTAGTTAACTGTTTAATTTCGGTATTCTTTCCTTTATTGCATATATATATATATATATATATATATTGAACTGCACAGGTTGACTTGGTAGTCCTGTCTAGCCTCGTCACTACTTCGCCGGGGTTAGGCCAGGCACTTACCAGCACATGGGGTCGGTTGTGTTGATGCTACACTTCTGTGCTTTTTGCACAGATTATGGTACCGGAGCAGCTCTTGGACCACAGCAGTAGTTGATCAGGAGCCCTCTCCAGTCCAGGGACTTACGAGGTAGCCTAGCTGGCGTTCGCAGGCCGAAGTCCCTTTCCATATTTTCTGTTTGTTTTCATTGTACCGAGACAGACATTATGTATTGTTCTATCCAGACTTGTTTGTAGCACTCTTTAGTGTTTCTTGAGACAGCGACTCCAGTCTTGGGTAGTGAAACATTAGACTTCCGCATTTTGGGTTTCCAGTTACTTATGTTTTAAAAGACTTCCGCATTTATTTAAAGGCTCGGTATTTTATTATTGTTATGTTGTTATCCGAAAATTTTTAAATGTTCGGCTTGCCTAGCTCCAACAGTAGGCGTCATCACGACTCCCGATGGTGGGAAATCCGGGTCGTGACAAGTTGGTATCAGAGCTCTAGGTTACATAGGTCTCGCTACTCACGGACAAAATTGGTAGAGTTTAAGGGATCGGTACGGAGACGTCTGTATTTATCCCCCAGAGGCTACGGAGTTAGGAAAAACATCACTTTTGTTCTTTCTTGTCGTGCGATTCTGTTTCTCAAATACTGATTGTCGTTCTACTCTGTTCTTTCGCAGATGGCGAGAACACGTGCTTCATCTTCTACCGCGCAGCAGCCCGAGCCCCCAGCAGCAGCTCCTACGAGGGGCAGAGGCCGAGGCCGTGCCAGAGGCCGAGGCCGGGGCAGAGCTCAGCCCCGAGCAGCAGTCCCAGAGGTGGAGCCTCATGTTGATTATGATGAGGAGGTTCTAGCTCCGGTGGGCCCAGCTCAGGTCCCAGAGGGGTTCATAGCCACCCCAGTTCTTCAGGACTGTCACGACCCCAGTTCACCCTCCATGAAACATGTCGTGATGGCACCTAGTTCCTACAACTAGGTAAGCCTAACAGTGCGGAATAACAAATTAACATTTGCGAAATAATAAATTAAAACTGAACATACGGAAATAACAACTGTATATAAGGCCACTCAGCCTATACAACTCAAAATATGCGGAAGTCTGCAACTAAAACCCAAAACCCGGAAACTCACGGGAAACACAGGCTAATAGAATGTAGTAAACTGCTCTACACCAGAATGTCTAAACAACATGAAACGAAAGAAAAGGAACTATCTGCTAAAGCCGGAATAGAGTAGAGACTCCTGGTCTGCGAACGTAGCAGATATACCTCAAGTCTCAGCTAGGACTCTCCACCACGAGGATGATACGTCTGGGAGGAAGTACCTGGATCTGCACATGAAAAACATGCGCAGGAAGGGCATGAGTACACCACAGCGGTACTCAGTAAGTGCCAAGCCTAACCTCGGTTGGGTAGTGACGAGGAAGGTCAGGGCCCTACTGAGGTAACATAATAATAATGAGATAACAGAAATAGTTTAAATAAAGTCTACAGCGAGAATCTAAACCAGGTAAATAAGGAAGAACAGTAATAGAAAGCAAAGGTAACAATACACGGAAAACTGCCCTCACAAGGAATAGTAGCCGGGGGATCTCTTGGTATCCCGAGGATCTCTTGGTATCCTCATCATCAACACTGGGGATCTCTCGGTATCTCGAGGATCTCTTAGTATCCTCCATAAGTAAGTCGGGGATCTCTTAGTATCCCGAGGATCTCTTGGTATCCTCAATAAGTAAACCGGGGATCTCTTGGTATCCCAATATATATATAGAAACACACGTGCCAGGGATCTCTTGGTATCCTGCACCCTCAGTCCAGAATATCTCAAGTACAGAGGGATCTCCCGGGAAGCCGCCCCGTAGTCCCAAATTAAACACACAACAACAACGATTCCTAAATCTCGGAACAATGCTAAAAATCAGGACACGGAGTAGTAAATAATAGCTTAACATGCTTCACAGAGTACAAATAGCACAGTTAAAGCAAATAAGCAGATAAGCCAGCTAAACATGAGTCTCTAAGCTAGCACAGGTACAAACTTACAGTTAAAATGAACAAGTAAACAAGAAAGCTCAATTTAAATACTTCAAGTATAAACGGATTTACAACGATTAGCTCAAGTACGCGCTCGTCACCTCACGTACGGGGCATTCAAATATTCAAGATCATATCCTAAGGGAAAAAGGTCCCCCACACAAAGTTAGACAAGCCACTTACCTCGAACCGGCTCAATATCAACTAGAAATCACGCTCTTTCCACGAGTATCCGACTCCAAATGGCTCAAATCTATTCAATTCAATTACACATTGTAAATAACATCGCAAACACCCGGTTTTGCTAATAAATTTAAAGCTACGGCGTAAAATTAGGTGAAATAACCAAAATGTCCTCCAGGCCAACGCCCCAGAATCGAATAATTTTTACATTTTCAGAACCCTCGTACTCTCACAAGTCTAACCAAATAAAAATCTCCCAAATCGGAGGTCAAATGCTCACTCAAAACTCCATAATTTAGCCAATGATGTTTTACCCCAAATTATCCAATTTTGATCCTAAATTCGAATTCCAATGATACATTTAACTATAAAATGATGAAATATAACTAGAAGGGATTAAGGAAACGTTACCCAATAGTCTTCTCTTCAAAACCCACTCAAAATCGCCCTTACACGAGTTCTCAGTTGATTTTTGTAACTTATGAACTCAAACCCTCGAAATTTCTATTTCTGCCCAGGGATTTCCGCTTCTGAGGACAAGGGACCGCATCTGCGGTCCCGCTTATGCGGAACAAATGCCGCTTCTGCGGCTATTAACTAAAACCCAGGGGTTCCGCTTCTGCGGTCTTAAACCGCACCTGCGGTGGCCGCTTCTGCAAAATACTTACCGCTTCTGCAGTTTCTCACCAATGACCCAGGGCCGGATCTGCGACTTATACCTCGCAGGTGCGTAACCGCTTCTGCGGTCAAACTTCCGCACCTGCGGAAACTGAAGGGAGCCCGAATTCTGCTCCTGCGATGGGATGGCCGCTTATGTGTCTCCGCTTTTGCGGTTCCCAAGCCGCAGAAGCGAAAATACCAGAAGAGAGAAAAACCAGCTGCTGCAACACTTCAAAAATTCTTCCGTTAACCACCCGAAATCATCCCGAGGCCCCCGGGACCTCAACCAAAAGCACCAACACCACCTAATACCTTATTCAAACTTGAATCAATCCTTAAAACACCTAAAACAACACCGGAAACCCGATTAAATCAAAGATTCAAGCCTAAGAACTACAAGTTTTCTTCAAATACGCTTTCGATCAAAAACCTAACCAAAACACGTCCGAATGACCTGAAATTTTGCACACACATCCCAAATGACATGACGGAGCTACTGCAACTTCCGGAATTCCAATCCGACCCTCGGATCAAAAACTCACTATCGGACCGGAACTTCAAAAATTCAAACTTCGGCATTTCAAGCCTAAATGAGCTACAAGCCTCCAAAATACATTCCGAACACGCTCCCAACCCGAAAATCACCTAACGGAGTTAACGTAACCATCGGATTCCCATTCCGAGGTCGTCTTCACACTGTTCTGATTACGGACCATTTTTCAACACTTAAGCTCTCATTTAGGGACTAAGTGTCCCAAAACTCTCCAAAACTTAACACCGAACGTCCCGACATACCAAAATAGCAGAAATGAACTTAGGGGAAGCAGTAAATGGGGAATCGGGGCGTAAATTCCAAAAACGACCGGTCGGGTCGTTACAGAATTTTTTGAATAGAGGATTGGTTGTACATAATTTGGGTTTTGTGAATATAAATTAATTATTTTTTAGTTCACTTTTGTGTCATACAAATATGTTTGTGTCTTTTATCATGAATTTTAAGTACATTTTTTGTTTGAAAAAACTTAAGTATGACTTCTGCTTTTTGAGCTGAAGTTTTGTTTAGAAGTCATATGAAAACTATTTAATCCAACACAAAAACTTCAGCTTATGAGGTGCTGAAGTTTTTGGAAATATACTAAAAAACTTCAGGACATTAGGCCGAAGTTTCTTAAAAAAGCTTTAAAACAAAAACTACTAAATCCAACACAAAAACTTCTGCTTATCAGGTGCTGAAGTTTTTTGAAATATACTAAAAAACTTCAGGACTTTCGGCCGAAGTTTCTTATAAAAGCTTTAAGACAAAAACTATGGAATCCAATACAAAAACTTCAGCTTTTCAGGTGCCGAATTTTTTTAGAAATATACTAAAAAACTTCAGCACATTTGGGCCGAAGTTATTTGGAAAAGCTTTAGGACAAAAACTATTCAATATATCACACAAACTTCAGCTTCTCAGGTGCCGAAGTTTTTAGAAATATACTAAAAAACTTCAGCACATTTGGGCCGAAGTTGTTTGAAAAAGCTTTAGGACAAAAACTTTTGAATCCAATACAAAAACTTCAGCTTTTCAGGTACCGAAGTTTTTTGAAATACACTATAAAACTTCAGCAAATTTGGGCCGAAGTTTTTTGGAAAAGCTTTAGGACAAAAACTATTGAATCCATCACACATACTTCAGCTTCTCAGGTGCCGAAGTTTTTAGAAATATACTAAAAACTTCAGCACATTGGGCCGATGTTTTTTAAAAAAGCTTTAGGACAATGCATTTTCTAGCTACTTTTTGTTATTTATCACGTATATCATCTACTTTTTGTGACCTTATTTTTTACTATTTTTTTTATTGCATTTACCAACTACTAGCATTTACCACTTACTTCTTTTGCCAACTACTTACGTTCTTACATTCAATTTATTTGAACAAAAAACTGTAACAATCGCTTCAGCATTTATAGATATTAAATTGATTAGCTGCATTCTTTGGCTATATTAACAATCTCTTCACTTGAAAATTTCATAGTCATCCATAGACTTCTATCAGATTTTCTTTAAAATTTTTTATTACAAAGTAAAAAACCAAGGAAATGTTTAGCTAGGACATGCTTATTGGGTGTAGCAGGGAGTTCGTGGGAAGCAAAGATAGTGAAGGAGAAGTCGAAATACTTCATATGTGAAGGGGAGTGGCCAGATCAAATACTCGAGCACCAGGACAATTTGCTCTTTTTACTAGTTGATAAATCTAACTTTTAGGAAAAAGAGCAAATTTTCTGGTGCTCGAGTTTTTGATGTGGCCAGTCTCCGTCATATATGAAGTATTTTGGACTTCTCCTTCACTATCTTTACTTCCCACGAATTCCCAGATGCACACCAGTAAGCATGTCTTTGCCAACATTTTCTTATTTTTTTCTTATGAAAGTAGACGGTAGTTGCTAAAAAAATTATAGTACTAAACTTCGTCAACCTGTGTCTGACAGACAACTCTTTGGTGGAGGACATAGTGAGGTTTCATGGAATGTGGTGAAGAAAATCAAGAAGAGCAACTATGACATTACTATGGAGAATATGAAGACACTCTGTCAATTTTTTGAATAGAGAATAACTTCTAAACAAAGAACTAATTTTTTCTTTTTTTCTAAGGATGTAAGTGAAAACAAAATTGTATTTTATGAATATACATTATTTTGTGTGAATTATGTGACTTGGATTGATTCAAATATGTTTATGCTTTTTTCATGAATTTCAAGTATATTTTTGTTGAATTTCAGCATGCTAAACTTCAGCTCATCACTAAATACACTAAATAACTTTAGCAGTATCTGGGTAAGTTATTTGAAAACTTCAGCTCCTCATACTGAAGTTTTCAAATAATAACTAAAAAACTTCAGCTCCTAGGCCGAAGTTTATTCATGAAGTATGAATTTTTAATTTAGCCAGTGTAGGAGCAAAATTGTAGCTCCACCTGCTGAAGTTTTCAAATAATAACTAAAAAACTTCAGCTCCTAGGCCGAAGTTTTTTCATGAAGTATGAATTTTTAATTTAGCCAATGTAGGAGCAAAACTTTAGCTCCACCTGCTGAAGTTGTCAAATAATAACAAAAAAACTTCAGCTCCTAGGCCGAAGTTTTTTCATGAAGTATGAATTTTTAATTTATCCAGTGTAGGAGCAAAACTTCAGCTCCCCCTGCTGAAGTTTTCAAATAATAACTAAAAAAATTCAGCTCCTAGGCCGAAGTTTTTCATGAAGTATGATTTTTTAATTTAGCCAGTGTAGGAGCAAAACTTCAGCTCCCCCTGCTGAAGTTTTCAAATAATAACTAAAAAACTTCAGCTCCTAGGCCGAAGTTTATTCATGAAGTATGAATTTTTAATTTAGCCAGTGTATGAGCAAAACTTCAGCTCCTCCTGCTGAAGTTTTCAAATAATAACTAAAAAGCTTCCGCAAATTGGGCCGAAGTTTATTCATGAAGTATGAATTTTTAATTTAGCCAGTGTAGGAGCAAAACTTCTGCTCCTCCTGCTGAAGTTTTCAAATAATAACTAAAAAACTTCAGCTCCTAGGCCGAAGTTTTTTTCATGAAATATGAATTTTTAATTTAGCCTGTGTAGGAGCAAAACTTCAGCTCCTCCTGCTGAAGTTTTCAAATAATAACTAAAAAACTTCAGCAAATTGGGCCGAAGTTTCTTGAAAAAGCCTTAACACAAAAACTTTAGCATGTTTTGGTATTTTTTTAAGTTGATACTTATCTTTTTTTCATTTACTATCTACTTTTTATCTTTTGTCAACTACTTCATCTTTCATTTAAGTTACATTTCTTTTTACTATTGAAAAAATGTGGGGTTGAAGTTACATTTCTTTTTGCATTTACAACATACTTGTTTTTACCACCTAGTTATCTTGTTTTATTCAATTTCTCTGAACGTAAAACAGTAAAAAGAGGTGAAAAGTTACTTTTACATTTATAGATATTAAATTGATTAGGTAAACTCCTTGTCTATATTAACAATCTCTTCACTTGAAAATTTCATAGTCATTCATAGACTTATATCATATTTCTTTAATTTATATTCATCCTTACTCTTTCAGCTTTTGTTAAAGAAAAATTTCTGGTGGAAGTGGAAGTCGGAAGCCTAATATGGATGAAATTATGATGAAGTGGCAGAGTTTGAAGTGTGAGTGGTACAATAACAAACCGATGGCTAATCTTATGCTTTTGTGGGATGAAATAAAGGCTGTTTGGGAGAGAATTAGACCAAAGCTTTGTGCCAATCAATCATTCAAGAACAGGCTTAACATGAAATGTAGTTGTGGAGATAATTCAACCTCGTTCGACAAGGTTGTGCAGCAGTTTGATAGTTTTCAGTTTCCCAGCTGGAACGACTATTCCAAGCTGCAAAACAACCTGAAGACTCTTCTTCCTCTTATGGATAGAGTAATCGTCGAACAAACTCAGCTGCGTGATGAATTTAACAAGTTGAAGATTGATCTTCTTGGACTCAGTGGTCTTTTGCCCGACTACCCTATTGTTATCTCCGATAGTGATGATGATGAGATATTTAGAGAAATTGAGGAGTACTGTGATGATGATGATGATGGTGATGATAGTGATGATTGTTAGTATTTGTAATCCTTTTTTTATGTTCCAATGGTATGATTTTTGTTTACTTCAGCCCATAGAGCTGAATTTTTAGGTTAATTTTGTATAACTTCAGCCCAGGGAGCTGAAGTTTTATTTGTAATATGTGTGTTGTTCTAACATCGTTTCATATCAATGTAATTGTCACCCTCTTTGTTGATATTTGCTTTATACTTCTTAGTTTCTTAGAGATGCTACAACTTTTGTTTGTACATGCGTTTCTTTTTGTGTGCTATACACATATCTGTGTGTGTGTGAGTGTTTGTATGTGTGTTTGTGTGTTTGTTTAAGGATATGTATTTCACATACTGTAACCTGAAGTTTTTCTCGCAGAAGTCATTGTGTACTTTTTTAATATGCAACCAAACCTGTAAGCCTGCGCAACAAAAATGAGTGATTTATACTTTAGCAGTATATAAAATTGTCCAAGACCTTATTTTTTTTATTCCTATGAAAAAAATCGCATTTCAATTATGTTATATAATAAAGAAAGTCTAAATTCAGACCAAGGATTATTGCAGCTTGGAGTTTTTTTTCAGTGTGTTTCTTAGAATATGGATGAGGTGCTGGAGAAGACAAGCAAGTTGTTCTGTTATGCCCAACTTGTTTACATCGACTGCATTTGGTAGACTTGAATGGTACTGATGATTCAGTCGCAGGTATATGCCTCTTCTTTTGTCTTCTTCCTTGTAAAATCTCTACATCGGGAGGTTTTGTGATCTCAGATTGTACATTTTGTGGTATTTCCCATGATTTTTGATCTCCGACTGTATTCACATGTCCTTCATATGTTTTCAACCATGTTTCCCTTGAATACCAATTTGAGCAGTAATCAGATTTCTGCAAATATCTCTTATTAATAGCAGCAATTGCATGTGGACAGGGCAATTCATCCAGTTGGAATTCCAGGCAGTCACAAGTTCTCTTCTTTAAGTGCACAATTAATTCGATTCCTTCACTATTTATTCTAAACAACATTGAGTCAAGGTTGAACACCTAACAAGGAATAAAAAATTAAGACAAGCTATATTAGTATATTTTTGCTTCAAAAAAAAGTATGAAATTTTTTAAGTGTAAGCAGTAAAGCAGTGCAACAGATATAAAAAGCTGAAGTTAATAAATATACTCACAAACATTTTGCAAGCCAAGTCCATCTTCTTAGTCATCTCTTCTTCTGCCCATATTGATACTCTGTGAAAAGTTTCATTTGCCTTTTTTCTCCGTTCGTAAAACCACTCTCCCAACTTTTCTTGGATGAAATCTAACATTCTTAAAATAGGCATTTCTCTCCCTTTTATAAAACAGAATCATTGATTCTACCATGTTTGTTGTTAGCATATCATAACGTTGTCGTGGGAACCACGATCGTGCCCATCTCTCGGGAGGCTCTTCCATTATGTAATTATATGTTTTCTTGTCAATACTTTTGAGTTGGGACATTAACTGATTAAAATCATCACGTTTGTATGACCTTGAAGCACTTTGAAAAAGATTTATTACCGTGGCTTTTGCATGTCTTTGCTTTAAATTTTTCTCAAAATGATAGAGGCAGATACCATGGTGAGCTTCAGGAAAAACTTTTCTAATCCCATTTGCGATCGATTGGTTTCTATCTGACAAGAAAACCAGTTCACGACGGACTTGAATTGCTTTTCTCATTTCCCCGAAGAACTAAATGTATGCCTTATTGTTTTCTGATTCTGCTACACCAAAACATAGAGGAAAGATTTGATTGTTTGCATCCTTTGATACAGCAACAAATAGAACACCACGATATTTGGACTTTAAAAACGTTGCATCTACTGCAATAACGGGTCTACAGTAGGACCAACCAGCTACTGATGCCGCAGGAGCAAAGAACATGTAAGCAAATCTGTACAGTGAAACACGAAAAAAACAAATCAAAAGGTGTGAATTTTTTCGAATAGGAACATTTGAACTTCAGGCTGATGGTTAGTATTGTTTTGCTTACCTATTTTGAGCATCTTTTTTATGCTTGTGTACATTCCTGGGTTTTTGGCCACCATCATGTGTAGGTATGAAGGAAGAATCTGGTAGTTCTCTTCAAGTGTTCCCCTTATGCAAGCAACAGCTTTTTGAATAGCACGCCATGCCTTGTGATAACCAATGTCAATTCCAAATTTCTTTTTCATTTCATTTTCTACAAAGGATGGTGTAACCTCTATCTTTTTGTCTCGAACATGTTCTATAATTTGTTCACTTATAAATTTTGATGTAGAATGCTTCTGATCTGATTTTCTTGCATCAACCGAGCATTCATGGATGTTATGATATTTTATCACCCTGAACAGTGTGGAATGTTTTATTCTGGTAGCATGTACATTCCAACCACATTTGTCCACGATGCATTTCAGCTCGTATCTCTTGGAACATGATCTAACAACAGTGAATTCAACTTTCTGGTTTATCTCCAAGCTGCTGAAAAATTTAGTCATGTTTTGTTTGTTCTCAAAGATTGATCCAACTCTTACTTCCTCAGGCAACGCATCGTGCCTTAGTATTTTACATGGTGGAGATTCCTTCACCTTTCTCCTCACTCTTTTTCTTGATTTCTGAGAAGCACAAGAAGTTTCAGCAATTTCTTCAATTCTATCTGATGGTATCGGTATAAGCTCCATCTTTACTTCATCTTCGTTGTTGCTTATCATTGCAGAAGGTAACAAAAAGCTTTGTTGGATTGTGTGTTGGTTGTCAATTTGCATTACTAGTTGTCCTTCTTCTTCTTGCTCACCGACAAACTGGTATGAATTAATTGGAGGAGGGGGTAATTGTGGCAGCACTATATATTCTAAAGCAGCTGTAATGTTAGAAGGTTGTTGCCCGTTGTCTACTTCTTATTGTCTATCGTACTTCATGTTGATAGTCAGCCTCAGGTTCTGAATCTATCGCATATGCAAGACATTGGTTGAGTGCTGCAGATTCTGAAGGTTGTATTTTTTTGATGACGAAATGGCAATTCTTGTAGGCTGAATCAGTTGTAAGCAAATGTATACACGTACTGAGTTCTTCATCTGAAGTTACAAGCATTCCTTTGCTTGTATTTAGTTTGATATCAAACCATACGTTTAGTACATATCTGATTTGTCACGAACCTAGTTCGCCCTACGTGAACATGTCGTGATGGCACCTAGTCCCTATAACTAGGTAAGCCTAATGATGCGGAAATAACAACCTAACTTGCGGAATAATTAATTAGAACTGAACATATCAAAATAATAACTGCATATAAGGCCGCTCGGCCTATACAACTCAAAAGAAATGCGGATGTCTACAACTCAATCCTAAAACCCGGAAACTCACGGGAACCACAGGCTAATAGAAACATAGTACGCTGCTCTAACTCCAGAATATCTAAACAACTGAGGGAAAAGGGATAAACTAGATACTAAAGCTGGAACAAAATAGAGACTCCTGGTCTGCGGACGTGGCAGATATACCTCGAAGTCTTCGCGTATCTCCTCGCCTCAAGGATAGTGCGCCTGAGTAGAGGTACCTGGATCTGCACATGAAAAACATGCGCCGGAAGGGCATGAGTACACCACAGCGGTACTCAGTAAGTGCCAAGCCTAACCTCGGTTGTGTAGTGACGAGGAAGGTCAGGGCCCTACTGAGGTTGAACAATATAATATAAATCAACAGTATGAAAATAGGCAGTAACAGTGAGTACAGCAGTGGAATAAGACAGACTAAACAAAGCAATAACAAATACACAAAGAACAGAGCAAACACAGAATAAGTACAGCTCAATACCAATGGTAACAATGAGGATCTCCCAGGATACCGTCTCATAGTCCAGCTATCAATATGCAGGGGGATCTATCGGGAATCTAACCCGCAGTCCCAAAGTAAACAGACAAGGGGGGGGGGGGGGAGCTACCGGAATCCCACGTCCGTAGTCCCAATGTAAATGCGCAACCACAGGCAGAAATATACCAAGAAATGAAGTACGAAATAGAAACACAGATAGAACTAGCCTAGCATGCTTCACGTAGAACAGTCAAAACAACTTAAGTAATTTGGCAGTCAAGTAAGCTAAACATGCTTTTCCTAATCTAGCACAAGTTATAAATTCAAGTAGAGTAAGGCAAGTAAGAAAGAAACTAAATCTCAATAATTTAAGTAAAAATCGGATTTTCGTCAATCGGCTCAAGTACACGCTCACGTACAAGGCACTCAAATATCAAGAACAATCCTAAGGGGAAAGCTCCCCCACACAAGGTTAGACAAGCCACTTACCTCGAACCGGCTCAATATCAACTAGAAACCACGTTCTTGCCACGAGTATCCGACTCCAAATGGCCCAAATCTATTCAATTCAGTTACATATCATAAATAATATTGCAAACAACTGATTCCACTAATAAATTTAAAGCTAGGGCGCAAATATAGGTAAGATGACCAAAACGCCCCTCAAGCCAACGTCTCGGAATCGAATAATTTTCACATTTTTTTAGAACCCTCGTACTCTCACGAGTCTAACCATATAAAAATCTCCCAATTCAGAGGTCAATTGCCCACTCAAAACTCAATAGTTTAGGCAATGAAGTTTTACCCCTAAATTATCCAATTTTTTATTCTAAATTCGAATTCCAATGATGTATTTAACTATATAATGATGAAATATAACAAAAAGGGACCAAAGAAACGTTACCCGGTGATCTTCTCTTCGAAACCCACTCAAAATCGCCTTAAACCGAGCTCTCAATTGATTTTTCAACTTATGAAATTAAAATCCTCGAATATATCTGCACAGTGAATACCGCTTCTGCAGTCTAGGGAACGCTTCTGTGGTCCCGCCTATGCGAAACACTGGTCGCTTCTGCGGCTTCTTTTAAAAGGCCAGATCTCCGCTTATGCGGATAAATAACCGCTTCTGCGGTACCGCTTAGGCGGAAAATCAACCGCTTCTGCGGTTCCTGAGGGGGGGACCAAACTCGCTTCTGCGATGAGGGAGCCGCTTCTGCGGTTCCCAAGCCGCAGAAGCGGAAATACCAGAAGGAACAAAAATACCAGCTACTGCAAACTTAGAAATTTCCTCCATTAACCACCCGAAATCATCCCGAGGCCCCCGGGACCTCAACCAAAAGCACCAATACCACCTAAAACCTTATTCGAACTTACCAATCCTTAAAACACCTAAAATAACACCGAAAACCCGATTTAATCAATGATAAGAACTTCAAATTTCTTCCAAATACGCTTTCGATCAAAAACCTAACCAAAACACGTCCGAATGACCTGAAATTTTGCACACACATCCCAAATGACACGACGAAGCTACCGCAACTTCTGGAATTCTATTCCGACCCTCGGATCAAAGACTCACTATCGGACCGGAAACTTTAAAAATACAAACTTCGGCATTTTAAGCCTAAATGAGCTACGGACTTCCAAAATTCATTCCGAACATGCTCCCAACCCCGAAATCACCTAAAGGAGCTAACAGAATCATCAGATTTCCATTCCGAGGTCGTCTTCACACTGTTCCGACTACGGACCATTTTTCAACACTTAAACTCTCATTTAGGGACTAAGTGTCCCAAAACACTCCGAATCCTAACACCGAACGTCCCGGCAAACGAAAATAGCAGAAATGAACTTAGGGGAAGCAGTTAAGGGGGGATCGGGGCGTAAATTCCAAAAACGACCGGCCGGGTCGTTACATGATTGAATCAATATTTGCAACTTCACTAATTTTCTTCACGAAACTATTGAATGATATGTCCTTATTAAGTAGAACAAGTTTTGTATCATGATCCAAGTGTTTGAAATCAGGAGTCCAACTCCCATTGAAAGTTATAATGACGCAAATCGGATTCATCCTGTAGACTGTAGTTTTGGTTAAAAGTCATAACAAAAGTGTCAAATGTAGGACAAAAACTTCAGCTCATCACTAAATACACTAAATAAACAAAAGCTTTACGACACATACTATCGAGTCCAGGACAAAAACTTCAGCTTAACAAGTGCTGAAGTTTTTAGAAATGAACTAAATAACTTCAGGACATTGAGCTGAAGTTATTTGAAAAAGCTTTAAGACAAAAACTATCGAGTGCAGGAGAAAAACTTCAGCTTATCAAGTGCTGAAGTTTTTAGAAATGAACTAAATAACTTCAGCACATTGAGCTGAAGTTATTTGAAAATGCTTTAGGACAAAAACTATCGACTGCAGGAGAAAAACTTCAGCTTATCAAGTGCTGAAGTTTTTAGAAATGAACTAAATAACTTCAGCACATTGAGCTGAAGTTATTTGAAAATGAATTCAACAAACAACACGTTTCAGCATTAATTGCATAGTACACAGGAGTGAACATAATAAAGACAATTAAAGTAGTAATTATATTCCTATCATATTCATGCACGCTTTTCTTTAGACAACGTTTAAAATTCCTCTTTGCCTTTTCATATACCATGCACAATTTTTTTTCACCTATAAAAGCACGCTATACTTTGAGAGTTTATTCACTCAAACAAATATATTCTAGCATACATAAAATACAAATAGAAGAAAAATGGATGCTGTCATAAGGCAAATAGTAGAAAAGCTGAAGCAATACATTATGGAGGCATTTGAATTAAAATTGGATGAGGTGATAGACAAATATGACAGGCAGCTCGAAGAAATCAACCACAAGCTCGATAGGCTTCTGATGCATGCAAGATTTGATAATCTTGCTGATGAAGATGCCCGTCCATCTGGTAGTGAGAACGACGACGACGACGACGATGATAATATGGACAATTAGTTTTCTTTTTGTTATTTTTGCTATTTTGTTATTCATGTTAATTTATGATTTTAATATTTAATGAAATGTTAAGTTTTTGTCGCTAGTTTTTTGTGCGTTTTATTTGCGTTTTTTCTATTGTTATGTTTATGTTAATTAGTTTTTTCTTGCTTAAGTCTTAAATAATAACTAAAAAACTTCAGCTCTTCCTGCTGAAGTTTTTAAACAATAACTAAAAAACTTCAGCACCTAGGCGGAAGTTTTTCATGCAATATGAAATTTTAATTTAGCCTATGTAGGAGCAAAACTTGAGCTCCGTCTGCTGAAGTTTTTAAGTAATAACTAAAAAACTTAAGCAACTATGCCGAAGTTTTCAATTATTAACAAAAAAGCTTTAGCAACTATGCCGAAGATTTACAATAATCATATAATGTTTTAATATAATTTCTTCTTCGTTATGTTATTTGCCAGCTCGTTAACTAAATAACTTCAGCTTAGAATGTTAGAATTCATCGTCAAACAGAAATCAGCATATCAGTGAAGTTGCTCAAACAAATCAGAAAACATATAATTCAAAAAATACTTACAATGTATTTGAATTTGAATTTGAATTTGGAATTTGAATTTGAATATGGAATTTGAATGCGAGACGCGATCTCTGGAGAGACGGACTGATGGAGGAGATACGGAGGACATCTGGAATTTGAATCTGGGAATACGGAGGAGAGACGGACTTTTATATGTTTTGGAAGGGGTATAATGGTCATACTGTTACGAAATTTTTGTTAGTTGGTTACCAAATCAATAGTTTTTAAAAACAGGGTATAGGTTAAAAGGTGGCATAAAAATAGGGTACGACTGCAAATCCCCCTCGGTTGAAGCTCAGATGGGTTGGCCATCAGCCTAATGTAAAATATATGAATAAAAATATTCAAATTAAAAAATTAAGAAACTAAACTAACAAGAACCGTAGTCCAAATTCAACTAGTAATATTTTTTATATGAATTTAAATATAATTAGTTCTAAAAATTCATTTAGTTTTAAATCCGTAACTAACTAACATCGCATATAATAATAAATAGGGGTGTCAAATGGACATGTTGGGCTAAAATTGGCCCGTAAAATTCAAATAGTTCAAATGTCACTATACCAAAAAGATTTATAGTAGACTGGATAGTAAAAGGGATAACTGATTTTATAAATATATGCGATTTAATTCCCGACAAATAAACAAAGTTCAAATGCCACTAATCAATAACTGAAGTATTACTACCTTCTAGTTGAGGACTTTCCTGTACTTCTGCTTCTGAAGCTTTTTATTTTCATCTGCAAGAGAGACGAACATGACACATGCAATCAATGCTTAAGAACAAAAAGAACTACAGAAGCGCCACAAAAATACTTTAAAATTTCGTGTAATTTTTTTCAAATTATCCATCAAAAAATGAAAGAGGAAAGATAATCAACTGGGGTTGAGACCAAAAGGAAAGGCAAAAATCTGCTTGTTACTCGCAGTTGTAGTCGCCACTGGCCGTTATTCAAATAGCAAAAATGCGAAATAAAATTTCTTGTAGAAAATCGAGCTAGGTCGCTATGTTGTTATGTGCAGTATCAACAATTTTAGTGGGACAGAGGAGTAATGATAAGAAAAAAGTGAGTGAAAAGGTGACAAGAATTGGTAAGGCTTCAGGATTAAGCCCATCAAACAAGAGGGTTGATGATTTCTGTAAGTTATAGAAAGCTCGTATAGCCCGAATGAAATCAGAGGAGTCTAAGGCTAGGAGCATTTAGAAGAGATGAAATGTTGTCCTGGTAGTAAAAAGATGGTGTAATTATGATAGACGAAATGATAACGTTTAGGCCTTTGATTGGGTAATGATAAAAGAAAACGGATTTCATGAATTGCACGGGATTAGAATACCCCCATAAGATAAATCATGTTGGGATGCTATGAAATACAGGTATTGATGTATAATATCACCCATATGTAGATAATGCAAATCACTTCAGATGTTCCTCGATGAGACGTGAGCCCTAGTGATAATGTATTATATAAGAGGTTTCAAGTTATCAGTGGTAGATTGTAGATCAACATTTAGGTGAATCAACAATAGATGGATAAAAGTTAGAAAGTATGAGATGAGATTATCCGGTCATTCTTAAGAAGAACAGTAATGAAGCATTAAAGGACTTAGATTTATACATATAGGATAAGCAGCGACAGAGTAACCTAGAGTTCTGTAGAAAACCTCAGTAGTAATAAACCGAAGCAAGTGTTATGGTATAAGACCTACCTAGATGTAGTAATGCCATAAGGATAGGTACCCGAGGCTATGAGACAAAATATAGCAATAGTCGTAACTTCGACAAAGTATCAAGCGAAGAACTTCAGTACACTTACAAAGCCCTAAGGGACAACTTTTCATTGTTCTCTATATGTTCACAAAGTGAAGGCTAGAGATTGGCTAAAAGATAGAGTAAAATAGAGAGAAGAGTCGCATAGGCCCACATACAAGGACAGAGTTTTACAGGCTGCATGATAGAAGGTAGCAACAATTACGAGATTTGGAAAAATTCTTACCACAGGTCGTGGTGTGAGAAAGAGGCCTAGAGGGAGGAATGCCCTGCCTTTCATTTTATTCACAAAATAGTTGCCTAGATGGCAAGAACAATACTAAGGTATTCGTAAGAGCTTTAAGTTATGAGACTAATAAGAACATCAGTCAACATTCGAGGATGAATGTTCCAAAGGGGGGAATGATGTTCACGACTTCCGATCACCATCCCATGAGTTCTTACTATTATGGAATGAATTTCTCTACCTTTCCAGCAGATAAAAGGGATGTAAGAGGCAGTATACTTACCTTATTTAAGTATGACACGCACCAAACCCGGGGAGGCGAGACCGGTACCCGGTGCCTACTTGACCGAGAGACTGAGGGACTTTAAACATACAATGTGATACTTTGGCCGCAGGGCCACCTTGCAGGACAATTTGTGAAACAAAATATAAAACTGAAGGAGACTAGCTCTAACTGAACATCACTATAAAGCTGGGTCGGCAAGGCCGTCATAACTACTACAACTAACAAATTAAAAAATAATATACATACAAGGCCTACGAGGCCAACCTACTGCACTAACTGACAAGATATGTCTACAAGCCTCTACTGATGATTGTGCTGTGGTCGGAACAGGGCCTCGGCCTATCCATATAATCCATATATATACACACAATATGTACCGAAAACCCTAGACCCGGCAACTCTAAATGACGTGGAGGTTATCGATCGAGCGTAACTCGGTCATCACCTACTAAGGTGGTCTACCTGCCTGTCTTTCCAAACCTACAGGCATGAAATGCAGCGTCCCCAAAAAGGGAGGTTAGTAAGAAATAATGTACCGAGTATGTAAGGCAATAGAATAACTGAAAGCTAAAACTGAACTGATAATATAATAACTGAAAGTAACTGGGAGTCAAAGGTGATCTGAAGATATGCTTACCTGTTGATACTGACTCAACTCTCTCAATATTGCAAGTACAATAGTTGTCTGATCCTATAAGGCTCGGTACGTGTAACTACTCTACCATAGTAGGCTCGCTCATACGCGCTCGGCCATACTAGGCTCGATATCCCGGCCATTCTGGACTCACTCATAAGCGCTCGGCCACAGTAGGCTCGGTATATAACTTACCATCTGATCTGAGGTAATCCAATAGGGGCCTGGCCACCAATTATAGCTTAGTGGTGGTGAAATTATTATAATATTATTTATATATATATATATATATATATATATATATATATATGTATATATAGAACCTCCACTCTCTTGACTGAATGAAGACAATACTTAACTGAATATAAAGTACCATTAATGGAAAAACCCTATAACTTATGAGACTAGGATAATGTACATAAATTCAGGAATACAAATTTCTTTTTTTGTCTCGTTATCAAATGCATGTAGTTACATGATCATGCCAAAACAAAGGAAAGGTTTAGCCTTAACCTACCTTATCACAATCTGTTCAATAACCATGTTGAAATCATATCATCTCACTTTAATCTACAACAAGGATAATAATGCTATCATTATGTTACGAAAGATGCAACTATAGTACCACGAACGACAAGCTTATTTTATATTAAAACGGATAGCATCTCCTATGTTTTTCTTGGCAGACTGAGTAATAGAGGTATAATGGCCTGAAATATGGCAGAGTCATCTCTTATAGAGAGGGAGAATTTTCGTTTGAGTGAACATCAACAGGGGTATTCGACAAGAGAAAACTACAGCTTTTGAGTCTATTGAATGAGGGATCTTGAAATAACATGGCCATTGCATATTAGGACATAGGTTTATTATTCACACTAATCTACTAATCTCAGAACGTCGAAGATATACCATGATTTCAAAGGATTACATTGGTAGGACGACATGAAGAAAACCATTGTAGGTTCGGGGCTTAATATTCCAGTTGCTAATCGGACAAAATAGAATATCAGGAACCCAATGGATTGACATGGAATAAAGTAACCCAATATGGAAATGAGAAGTGATTGGCATAAGATTTGTTACAAATATAGCAAGTTCGATTCCACATGGACGATTGTGGTTAGTTTGACAAAAATCAGTTACATTTACTGGACAAATTACTATAGGTTATGTAAAATAGAAAGGTGAAAAAGGTGGATCATGTGCATAATGTTTCCACCTCAATTATAGATAATAGGGGTGCTTAATTACATATAACTTTTGAAAGTCCTCTCAAGAAACTTGGGTACAAAAGATAATTCTTGCAAGTGAAGCGTACAATTCAGATGCTTAAAGACATGTTACAATCCAAGATGCCAAATTTTACGGAAAGATGGGATAATCAATTATCGACTATTGAGTAGCGCACAACAATATCTATAGTGGTATCTATACACGCGGGAGGATCATAAGGATACATTTTATACTGCACGGAGTAGCTCCTTATAAAGCCTGATGCAGAAGGAAATGTTGATTCTCCAAGAGATAGTTTGAAAGGCAGAATTGTTCAATCGAATTTAATGTATCGAAAAAATCAGACTTATTCAAGAGTGTTTGTCCTTAGAAGTTGTTTGCAACAAATTTATTTGTGATACAAAAATAAATAACCACAATATAAATATGAAGAAACATAATTTATTGATAAAATGATGCGGGTACAATTCTGTTTGTTCCCTTGATTCTTCTCTCTAGATCTTTCTCCGTGATTCGAGGGCTTAACCAGCGTCTTTATCGAACGTCGGATGATGCGAACTTCCTTGGAATATAATCTCAGGAAAAGGAAGAACATCCATTGATCACTTTGGTGGCTTTGAGAAAGACAATATTTGATGTCTTTGATCTCTTTATGAATATTCCATGAATTTTTATGGAATTTCGAGATGCTCTTAAAGGAAATATGTGGCCCCCTTTTATAGGTGTAGCTAGGGTTTTGGGTAGAGTACCCTCCATGCTAGGTTCCAGGCAGAGTAGCCTCTAAGTTAGGGTTTAGATAGAGTAGCCTCCAAGAAAGCTTGGTGGATTCTACTTGTAGTAACTTAAATTTAGGATCAAACCCAAATTTCATATGTATTTGATCCGATAAAATTTTGATGTCTACAAATGTCCCCTACTTCAAGGCTTGTCGGGCGTAGATTTACAAGATCGTCATAGACGAGGCTTGAAGTACCAGTAAAGAAGACAGCACATTCTTTTCACCGTGAGAGAAGAGATAAAAAGCAGATTTGGTCCCACTGGATGTACCAATTTGTTTGCAACAATTTTATACAGAGAAAAATAAAACTGCAATCACAATCAACTATAAAGAAAAGAGAATTTTATTGATAAACATTGTAGGTTACAACTCTATTTATCCCTTGATTCTTCCCTCTATTATCCATAATTCGAGGGCTGAAGCAGCATATTTTCTCGAACGTAGGATGATACAGATCTCCTGGGGATGTATTTGATCTCTAGCTTCTTCAACTATTTGATTGTCAAGAAGTATCCGGCCATATTTTGATCTCTTTGTGAATATCCCAAGAGTTTATGGGATTTTGAGACACCTCTTCAAGGGAATATGTATCCCTTTATATAGGTGTGAGTTAGGGTTTAGGGTAGAGTAACTTCCAAGAAATCCTAATAGACTCCTACAATTTCAAGAGTCCTGTAGTATCTGTAATTTAGGATTTGGCTTGATTCCTTAAAATTTCGATGTCTACAGAGTCAACAAACAAAAGCGAAACCCCAGGTTCAAGCAAGTTTACAACTACTACAGTAACACAACCTTAGCAAAATCAAGCTTCATAGGAACAGTTCAACAATCAATATTCCAAGCTGAAGATGGGGGTGCAACACCAAATGGAGCAACAAGCAGCATGTCAAAATCATCAATTGGCAGCAAAACAACCAACAAAGGAAAACATCTCCAAAGATCAGTGGCATACTCAAAAGAAGAAGATCTTCAGGGGTTTTAACCAAAGAAACAAACCACAGAGACTCAAAAATTCAAATGAACAAGTAGTTGACACAGAGGTATCGGAGCCATACCACATTTCAGAAATTGAATTAAATGGAGAAAAAGAAGCTGCTCAACAAATAGCTGAAGTTCTTAATTCTGAGAATCCAAAGGGTGTTGGTTCATGTCCCTCTTTGCGTGAGAATACTGCTGCAAATGATAACCTGAGGAGGGAAAACATATCCAACAGTGCTGCCTGCAACAACAACCAACTCTGGAATCAGAAAAACGTGTTGCAACAGACTCTAATACCATTCCAAGGTAAAAGGATATAGCTTAACACCATGTGCAACAAATACTGGAATCCTATGTCAATGGCCTTACAAATTGAAGTCAACATTCCCTTGAAAACACCTTTGCAAGTCCTTCATGATGTTATAAATCATAATGTTTCTCCAGTTAACTTGCAGCAGGCATTGGTTGACATTCAACAATTTGCGGAAGAAGGTGATGATTAATCCACCGCTGGAAACTTTAGGGCAGTAGTAAGGGAAGCTGATATCCAAGGACTGGGGATAAATTTGGAAAGAAAGCAAAGAAATAGGGCCAACAAAAAGAAATTCAACAACCAAAAAGAATCTTACCTAGAAGGGCAGCCTCACAAACTAAATGATGATAAAGTCTCTCATTTGGAACATAATGTTTGTGAATACAGAACAGGCCTTTAGAGAGTGATCAATATGCAGAGAGAATATAGGTTTCCAATTGTTGCACCGATGGAACCTTTCCAGAATTGAAGGAACATCCATACTTACAAAAGAAGACTAGGAATGGAAGCTGTTATTTCAAATATTAATGGAAAAATTTGGCTTTTCTTTGATGCTGGTGTAGATTGGGAATTGATTATGGACACCGAGCAGCAGCTAATTAAGGTATTTCATCAGGATATAGGGAAGCACATCATCATGACTTTTATTTACGCCACATGTTCTTCACTTCAGAAGATGGAACTGTGGGACTATTTGTATTACTTGACAAGTGATATGGATATGCCTTGGGTCGTTGGAGGTGATATTAATGTGGTCTTACATGAAGATGAGAAAATAGGAGGACTACCAGTGCACCCACCTGAATATGAAGACTTTGCATTCTGTGTAAACCCTTGTGGTTTATTTGACCTTGTTACAACGGTAGTCCATTAACTTTGTGGAACAGCAGACCAAATGAGCGATGCATCTTCAAGCGACTTGATAGGATCTTTGTCAACCTTTCGTTCTAGAATCTGTTTCTACATATAGAAGTAGAACATCTGATAAGGATTGGCTCAGATCATGCACCATTGCTAATGACGTATGGTAGGAAGCTGCGCAATTTGTAAAACATATTAGGTTCCGCAATTTCTGGACTAAGCATGACACCTTTAAACAAGCGGTCGAGCAAAACTGGGTCACAGATTTTATTGGGGATCCTTTCTTGATGTTCAAATAGAAATTAAAGAGAGTGAAATCTGCCCTTTCACAATGGTGTACACTTTTGGAGATATATTCAAGCAACTAGCTATTAGGGAGCATATTGACAAAGTAAAAGAGATGCTATTTGAGGAGGAACAAACAACAGAAAACATAATTGTCCCGCAACAAGCACAGGCGGAATTGAAAAAATACCTAAGTCGAAGAACAATACTGGAAAGAAAAGGCAGGAATGAGTCGGTTCACTGAAGGAGATAGAAACACAAGATTCTTTAACAGTCATGTAAATGACAAGAGGTAGAAGTTGAAACTCAAAAGGATACAGAACACAAATGGTAATTGGCTTGAAACGCAAGAACTAATGGGTAATGGTGCAGTGGAGTTCTTCAGCAACCAGTTTATACAAGAAAGGGATACCACTACTCTGAAATGCTTAACAATATACCTACTATGGTGACACTGGAACAGAACTTGGAGCTATGCAGATATCCTACAACAGATGAAGTGAAGAATGCAATAATTGCTTTGTCTGGTGATAGTGCAAGTGGACTACATGGTTTCACTGGATTGTTCTACCAAACCTGCTCAGACATAGTGGGAGAAGATATCTACATGCTTCTTCAAGAGTTCTATGGAGGGGCACCACTCCCAAAATCAATAACACACACTAATCTTGTTCTACTGCCTAAGAAACCTCGAGTGCAAACATTCTCAGACTTCAAACCAATAAGTCTAAGTAATTTCATCAACAGGGTAACATCTAGGGTATTACATGACAGAATGGAGAAGGTACTCCCATCTTTGATTTCACCCAACCAATCTGGCTTTGTTAAAGGCAGGAGTATATTTGAAAATATTTTGCTCGTCGATATAAGGCTGAGAGGGAAACCAACCTATGTCTTAATAAAGCTTGATATAGCAAAGGCTTATGATAGGGTTTCTTGGAAATATCTTCTACAAGTTTTGAGAAAGATGGGATTTAGTGAGCATTTCATCAACATGATAGGGAACTTATTGATCAATAATTGGTACTCAGTGCTAATCAATGGACAAGCATCAGGGTTCTTCAAGTCCAGCAGAGGAGTGAGACAGGGTGTTCCCCTTTCTCCTGCCTTGTTCATTGTGTCTTGCAGAGGTACTATCAAGATCACTGAATAATCTTTTCTTGGACAAGAATTTCAATGGATTTAGGATGCCCAAATGGGAAGATCCATTGAACTATTTGTCTTACGAAGATGACACAATAATCTTTTCATCCGTTGATCCATACTCTTTGAAAAAAGTAGTTGCAGTGCTCACAACCTATGAACAGATTTATGGACAACTGATTAATAAGCCAAAGAACTCTTATTACATGCATACAAAGGTGTCAAGGAATTAGCAGGAAACAGTTGATTCTATCATTGGATTCCAAAAAGGAACATTCCCATTCACTTACCTAGGGTGTCCAATATTTTACACAAGGAGAAGGAAGGATTACTATAACGACCTCACTAAGAAGGTGAAGGCAAAACTACACTATTACAAAGGGAAACTGCTGTCTTTTGGTGGCAAAGCAACACTTTTAAGTAGTGTGCTTCAGAGTTTACCTACTCAGATACTTTCAGTCTTAGATCCTCCTAACAATGTTCTTGAACACTTACACAAGATGTTTGTTAGATTCTTTTGGAATTCCAATGATGAGGGCAGAAGTAGGCACTGGACAAAATGGCTCAACCTGTATCTCCCTATTGAAGGAGGAGTGGGGTTCAAATCACTTTTTGACATCTCAAAGTCATTGTTTGCCAAGTTGTGGTGGAAATTCAGAACATCCAAGTCATTGCGGTCGAACTTCATGTGGAATAAATATTGCAAGAAGGAAATACCTACTGTAGTGCAATTCAGGAAGGGATCACATATTTGGAGAAAAATGTTAGAAGCAAGAGATGAGGTCGAGCATGAAATTCTATGGCAATTAAACAATGGATCCACAAATGTTTGGCATGAAAATTGGACTGGACTTGGACCCTTATACCATCATGTACCACCAGGGTTCAACATCAATGAAGAGTTACATGAAGTGGCAGAGTTAAGAACAGAAAATGGTTGGGATGATCAATTTCTTGATCAAACCTTCCTTGAAGACATAACTGACCACGTCAGGCAAGAAATTTACTTTGGAGATACAGACGCATACTGGGACACACCTATATGGATGCCAACACCATCAGGTAAATTTACAGTTGGGAGTGCATGGCACATATTGAGGCATATAGAACGAACAAATCCAGAACAAAAGTCAATATGGACTAAAGGCTTACCCTTCAACATTTCATTTTTCGTATGGAGAGTATGGAGAGGGAAAGTACCAATAGATGACTTATGGAGGAGGATTGGGTATCAAATTGTTTTGAAATGTTGGTGTTGCTTTCCACCACAAGAAGAAACATTACAACTTATTTTCCTTACCAGCTCAACAGCCTCACAAGTGTGGAAATCATTTTTACACGCTGCTGGAATTGTAATCAACCTGATACAGATTCACTAGGTGATTAGAGCTTGGTGGAATGCTGAATGTTGTTCTAAGCTAAAGCCACTTTTCCAGACTGCGCCGGTAATTATTTCATGGGAACTTTGGAATAGGAGGAACAATATAAAGCATAGAGGAAAAACCGTTTCTGTTAAAAGGGTGGTGCATGAGGTTAACAATACACTTCATAATCTTGCTAAAATAAGATTTCGTTGGCTACCAAGTATACCTCATCTTTGGCCAGATATGATTAGGTTTTTTGAAGCTTATAAACCAGCTGTTATCACCAAAAGAATTACCTGGCAGTTTCCTTATGAGAGATGGTTCGAGTGCAAAACTGATGGTGCGTCTTGGGGTAACCCAGGCCCAAGCTCATATGGTCTTTGTGTAAGGAATTATGCTGGTGATGTAGTATTTGCAAAAGCAGAACAGGTAGGGAATACAAGTAATATGGTCACAGAGGGAAAGGCAATTTTGGAAGGGCTTTCATATTGCCTTCTAATGCAACTACACCCTCTGATCATTGAGCTGACTCAATGGTTATGAAAAAGACTATTGAAGGAGAATGGGAGGTGCCCTGGTGCATTACCAAAGAAGTCAAGAAGATTAAGGAAATGAAGGGGCAATTGAATGTGCTTTTTCAGCATGTACTTAGGGAGGGAAACTATGTGGCTGATTTTCTAGCTAACCTCGTTTTCTCTTTTGCAGGTACACTAGAATTCCAATCATTCAATGAACTGCCTAGTGCTGGAAAGACATTGATTAATCAAGACAAGGGTCAAATACCTAATCTAAGGATTAGGGTCGCAAGAAACCGAAATACTTTCCATGCTTGATATTGTTATAAGGATGCCTAACATGACTACCCACATCTCTTACTTCAGCTTTCAAATCAGTTACTTGCTACACATACACATATTTTCATTTAGGTGCAAAAGCTGGAACAACATACTACATCTTCTCTCAGTGGTATTTGCATTGAACAAAATACTTTATGGGAATAGAATGACATCAGTTTGTCTGCTGGTATTCAACTACTTGAACACGATGATTATTCTAACTGGTGCAACTAGGTATAGAGATGGGAACATTCAGTGCTTAGTAAAGTCAACATCAAAATCAATGTGGCTACAAATAACAGTTTACTTCTATGAATACATCATCAGCACATCAGTTGACAGGAAAGTCAAGCGATACTGTTTGTGCACTTCACATTATATTGCTGGTATTATTATGCAGCACTCAATATACAACAGTGAACTACACAGTTCAAGGAAGATACTATGCTATACAGTGCTGCATCAACTGGGAGGAGAAAGGAAACAGTACATCAAATTATGCTATGCTGCATGTGAATACAGTAGAAAGCCCAAAATGATAAAAAGTGTGTTTTCTTGTTCTGAGCATCCACATCTGGGATATCCTCAGCCTGTGGTATCAGCATTTACAATGCTCAATTTAGTGAGGATACAACAACGGTTAAAAGCAACACTCAGGCGCAGCCGACAAGTGCATCCATCAACAACCAGACAAGAGGGGCTCTACAGGTCACTGAAATAAATCGAAAACGATGGCTTCACAGCTCCTCATTCTCACAAGAATTTTGCAGAACATCATTAGGACATTACTCACTGCAGCAACTCCAAATGCAACAGGACCTCTCAAGTACTATATCACTCACACAACATTTTCTCACAACTGTAACTGCTTCAAAAACAGGCAATCAGATGCATTTAACTGCTTCAACATATGCCCAACAGCTTCCTCTAATCCTCCTGTATTATTTCATAAAACATAATTCGAGCAGAATAGACGACATTCCTCCATCACTCACAACCAACCGTTCTTCGATGCTCCCAGAACACACAAGAACCTAGGAGCAAATTTTTTCAGCCTAACTTGTTTGCTACATTTTGCATGTTTCACAGGTGATCTCAGATATTTGAGGCATATGCAGGTAGTGGTTGTCGCAATCTCCTGCTGCCGTAACAATTTCCATTGCCTTGTTCCAGATTCAATTGGTGGAGAGAATTTGTGATGACCCGATAGGTCATCTAGAGTTTTAGAACTTAATTATGTGTTTCGAAGCTTCAAGTACCTCATTTTACCCTTCCTCGATTTTGCGTGCCTAGTCCGGGTGTTTTTCCAGTAGGCTAATATGTTAAAAATTGATAAAATATGAAATTTTGCCTTAAAAACCCATTTGATTTGACTTCGGTTAACATTTTGAGCAAACAGACCTGGATCCGTATTATGACGGTCCCAGTGGGTCCGTATCATGATTTGGGACTTGGGCGTATGCCCGGAATCGAATTCAGAGGTCCCTAGCTCGAGTTATCGTATTTTGTTAAAAAATTGAGGTTCAAGGCTTAATGAATCTAAAAGTTTGACCAATGTTTGACTTTATTTATATTGGGGCCGTATTTCGGTTCTGGACCCCGTATAGGTCCATTACTATATTTATGACTTATCTGTCAAATTTGGTGAGAAATGGAGTTGATTTGACGTGATTCAGACGTCCGGTTGTTAAAATAGAAGTTCATGAGTTTTCTTCAAAGTTATTTTGGCAATTTAATCGCGCGAGCAAGTTTGTATGATATTTTTGGACTTGTGTGCATGTTTGGTTTGGAGCCCCGAGGGCTCGGGTGAGTTTCGGATAGGCTACGGAGTGAATTTGGACTTAGAAACAATGCTGGTGTGCTTCAGTTCTGGTGCAGGTCTCTGACCTCGCATTTGCGCGGTTAGTCTTCGCAATTGCTAAATAATCCAATCTTTCTTGGGTCGCAATTGCGAAGAGGGGTGGGTCAGCCTGAGTTCGCATTTGCGGTCAATGGGTCGCTATTGCGAGAAGGCCACTATTTGCAATTGCGAACAAGTCATCGCAATTGCGATGATAACAGAAAATGTGGGACTTCGCATTTGCGGAGAAAAACTAACATTTGCAGGGTTCGCAATTGCAAACCCTAGGTCGCAATTGCGACATCTGCAACTGGTCAAAAGGAGTTAGACGGGATTTCTCTCATTTTTTTCTAATTTTCAAACATAGAGAACCCTAGAGGCGATTTTTCCAGGAGCCATTCTTCCCCAATCAATTGGTAAGTGATTCTATCCTATTTTCTTTCAATCTTTCATTACATTTCATAAGATTTCAACCTAAAATATAGTATTTCATGGTGGAAATTGGGGGTTTGGGTAGAATTAGGAATTTTTATAAAATTGGGATTTAGACCTCAAATTGAGGTCATATTTCAAAACAAATCACATAACCGGGCTCGGGGTGAATGGGAAATCGGGTTTTGGTACGATTTTCGGGTTTGGACCAAGCGCCCGGGAGTTAACTTTTGCTGACTTTTTCAATAATGACCTAAATTGAATGTTTTGCAATCGTGGGTAGTTCCTAAGGCTAATTTTAAATCGCTTGGTTGGTAATTGCTAGATTTAGTTGGTTCGGAGGCTTGTTTGGAAGGAAAAGCTGTGGTTGAGCTTTGAGTTGATCTTTGGAGAGAGGTTAGTGTCGTGGTTAACCTTGACTTGAGGGATGAGGACTTGTTTGCCTATTTTCTACATGTTTAGATATTGGGTTCAACATATATGTGAGGTGACGAGTACTTATGCGTTGTTGTTGTGTTAAAGCATGCAGGCGAGACTTGTTTCTTTTAATCTATTGTTTTATTTGATCATGATATCTATGCTTAGACTAGTTAATTACTAAATTGATCGTTCTTTCCGTGTTTATGGACTTTATGTGGTAATTGAGTGTTGCTTCTAAAGTTGAGGTTGGTATTGTGGAACCATTGTTGACGTAAGACTTGTTCTTGTTTATTCTATCTCCCTATTGTTACATGTTCATTATTATATGGTAAGGGAGAGTGTTAACGCACGATGGGTGATGCCGTGCCGTATTTGAGTGTTAATGCACGAAGGGTGATGCCGTGCCATATTGTGAGAATTATTGCGCGAAGGGTGATGTCGCGCCATATTTTGAGAGTTAATGCACGAAGGATAATTTCGTGCTGTATCTCTTGATTTATGATGAAAGTGAGAGTAAAAGCACGAAGGGTGATGCCGTGCCGTATTAATGTTTCATTGTGAGGTTGAGAGTAAAAGCACGAAGGGTGATGTCGTGCAGTTTTATTCATTGTGTTTATTCGTTTTACTGGTTAAAGGCATATTGACTATTCTGGCTATCATTTCCTGTTGTATTTATCGTATCTGTACCCCCTTTTCGCATGCCCCCTCCCAATAATTCATGTTTAGCCTCTATTTGTTGCTATATTGTATGTATATTGTTATCTGCACAGGTTATTTATGTGGGTGTCTTGTCATGGCCTCGTCACTACTTCATCTAGGTTAGGCTCGACACTTACGGAGTACATGGGGTCGGTTGTACTCATACTATACTCTACACTTCTAGTGCAGATTTTGGTATTGGTCTAGTTGCCCGTGAGGTGCATTATCTCGGATCAGCTAACCTGGAGACTCGAGGAAGATCTGCTGGCGTCCGCAGACCTTGAAGTCCCCTTATATTTACCTTTATTTACTGTTCTTCTCTTTCAAGACAGTTGTACTTATTTTGGACTCTGTTTGTAGAAATTATAGAAGCTCGTGAATTGTGACCCCAGTTCCGGGTTGTATTAGTTATTATTGGCTTTTATGCTATTCCGCACTATGTTTTAGTTTCATTTTGGTTTAATTGACTTTACTTATTGAAATTGATTAAAATTGGCTTAAAGATCCTCTAATGTTGGCTTGCCTAGCAAGTGAGATGTTAGGCGCCATCACGGTCTCGAAGGTGGGAATTTTAGGTCGTGACAAGTTAGTATTAGAGCACTTGGTTTCCTAGATCTCAGAAGTCACGAGCAGGCTTAGTAGAGTCTGGAGGATCTGTACGGAGACGTTTGTACTTATCTTTCAGAGGCTATAAAGTTTAGGAACAAATTTCACTTCTATTCTTCTCTGTCGTGCAATTTTATTTTCTCATTGCTAATTGAACTATTCTACTCTTGTTCTCTCGCATATGGCTAGAACACGTAGTGCATCTTCAGCTAGACAGTAGCCGGAGCCCCTAGTGGCAGCTCCTACGAGAGGCAGAGGTCGAGGTCGCACTAAATGCCGAGGCAGGAGTAGAGTTCAGCCCAGAGCTCGAGCAGCAGCACCAGCAGTGGAGCCTCAAGTGGTTTTTGACAAGGAGGTTCCAACTCAGACTCTACCTGATGGACCAGCTCAGGTCACGGAAGGGTTTATTGCCACCTAGTGCTTCAGGACACTCTAGTCCGTTTGGTGGGTCTAATGGAGAATGTGGCCCAGGCCGGTACATTCCCTATGGCACCAGCCGTCTCTCAGGCTAGGGGAGGAGCACAAACTCCCGCTACTCACACTCCGGAGAACCTGGCTCCCCAATATCAGACTCCAGTAGCCCAGCCAGTTGGGTTAGTTCAGCCGGTTGTTACGGCACATGCCGTTGATGGGCCAGCCATGTCTTCTGAGGGAAGATTGGACAAGTTTACCAAGATCTTTCCAGTTCACTTCAGCGATGCAACCTCTAAGGACCCACATGATTAGCTTGACCACTGTCATGAGGTGTTGTGGATCATGGGGATAGTTGAGATCGATGGGGTCGATTTTGTTGTGTTTCATATGATGGGTTCTACCAAGAGATGGTGGAAGGATTTTGTATCGACCAAACCAGCTAGGTCGCCTGCTCTTACTTGGGACCATTTCTCTGAGTTGTTTCTTGAGAAGTTTCTTCTTATCATACTGAGAGAGGATTACCGCAGGCAGTTTGAGCATCTCCAGCAGGGCAGTATGTCAGTCACTCAGTATGAGACCCGTTTGTGGATCATGCCTGTCATGATATTCTTCTGCTTCCTGTTGAGAAAGACATAGGGTGAGGAGGTTTATTGAGGGGCTCACTCAACCTACCAAGCTGTAGGTGGCCAAGGAGACAGGGGGTGAGATTTCCTTTCAAACGGATGCTAATATCGCTAGGCGAGTCGAGATGGTTCTTGCATAGGGGGAGGTCAGGGGTTTGATAAGAGGCCTCTTCATTCCGGTGGGTTCAGTGGTGCCTCGTCTTGTGGTAGGGGTACCTTTTGTAGAGACCATCTTCCTAGGCCGTTTCATTCAGCACTCCAGGCATCCATAGTGCTTCAGGTGGTCGTGGCCCTCATATGTCTTATTCGATCAGCTAGCCTATAGTGCACCACCAGCTCCTATTAGTGCACCTCTGCTCTAGAGCTTTCAGGGTTATAGATCTTGAGTGGCAGGGTCAGTTTTAGAGTTAGCAGTCACAACAGTTGAGGTCCTATTATACTTGTGGTGATCCGAGGAACATTGCTAGATTTTTCCCTCGGGCATCGGGTAGCTCACAACATCAGGGTTCTCGTGCCATGGTCCAGGCACCGGGTGCTTCACCACCTGTTCAGCCAGCTAGAGGTAGGGGCCGAGCGGCTAGAGGTGAATGTCAGGACATTAGAGGTGGAGGCCAGGTTGCTAGAGGTGGAGGCCAGCTAGCTAGGGCCCATCCCAGAGATATAGTTCAGAGTGGTGGGGCCCACCCCCGATGCTATGCTTTTCCAGCTAGGCCTGAGGGTGAGTCATCTGACGTCGTTATCACAGGTACTGTTTCAGTTTATCGTAGAGATGCCTCAGTTCTATTTGATCCGGGCTATACTTATTCCTACGTGTCATCCTATTTTGCTTCACATTTAGTTGTGCCTCGTGATTCTTTGACTGCTCCTGTGTTTGTGTCCACGCCTGTGGGAGATTCTATTATTGTAGATCGTTTTATCGTTCGTGTGTGGTTAGCATTGGGAGTCTTGAGACTAGTGTAGATATTCTACTTCTTAATATGGTAGATTTTGGTGTTATCTTGGGTATGGATTGGTTGTCACCTTATCACGCCATATTAGATTATCACGCCAACACGATGACCTTAGCCTTGTCGAGGTTGCCTCGATTAGAGTAGAGAGGGATTCTTGGCCACTCTACCAGTATGGTTATCTCTTATGTGAAGGCTCGGCACATGGTCGATAAGGGGTGTCTAGCTTATTTGGCTTATGTTTGCGATTCTAGTGTGGAGGTTCCTTCCATGGATTCAGTACCAGTTGTTCGTGAGTTTCTAGAGGTGTTTCTTGCAGACCTGCCGGGGATGCCACCCGACAGGGATATTGAATTTGTATTGACTTGGCTCGGGGCACTCAGCCCTTTTTATTCCGACATACCGTATGGCCTCGCCAAAGTTGAATGAATTGAAGGAGCAGTTGCAAGTTTTGCTTGATAAGAGCTTCATTAGACCTAGTGTCTCGCCCTGGGGTGCGCTTGTGTTGTTCGTGAAGAAGAAAGATGGATCGATGAGGATATACATAGATTACCGGCAGTTGAACAAAGTCATCATCAAGAACAAGTATCCATTGCAGAGGATTGATGACATATTTGAACAGCTTCAGGGTACCAAGGTGTTTTCAAAGATTAATTTGAGGTCTGGCTACCATCAGTTGAGGATTAGGGCACCTGATGTCCCTAAGACAGCTTTTCAGACTCGATATAGGCATTATGAGTTTCTAGTGATGTCATTTGGGCTAACAAATGCCCCAACAACATTTATGGATTTGATGAACCGGGTGTTCAAACCCTATCTAGATTCCTTTGTGATTGTGTTTATTGATGATATCTTGATCTACTCCCGTAACCGAGAGGAGAATGAGCAGCATCTTCAGATTGTATTTCATACTTTGAGAGACAGCCAGTTATATGCTAAGTTTTCAAGATGCGAGTTTTGGTTGGACTCAGTCGCTTTCTTAGGGCACGTCGTATCAGCACAGGGCATTTAGGTGGATCCTTAGAAGATTGAGGCAGTTCAGAACTGGCCTAGACCAACTTCAGCTATGGAGATCTGGAGTTTCTTCGGTTTGGGGGTGATTACCATCGATTTGTGGAGGGGTTCTCATCTATAGCAACCCCGTTGACTAGATTGACATAGAGGGGTTCCCCGTTCCGATGGTCAGACGAGTGTGAGACGAGCTTTCAGAAGCTCAAGACTGCTTTGATTATGGCGCCAGTGTTGGTGTTGCTCAAAGGTTCAGGATCTTATACAATATATTGTGATGCATCACATATTGCACTTGGTGCGATATTGATGTAGGATGACAGGGTGATTGCATATGCGTCGCGGCAGTTGAAGGTTCATGAGAAGAATTACCCTGTTCATTACTTAGAGTTGGCAGCCATTGTTCATGTGCTGAAGATATGGAGGCACTATCTTTACGGCATGTCGTGTTAGGTATTCACGGATCATAGGAGCTTGCAGTGCTTGTTCAAACAAAAGGATCTAAATTTGAGGCTGAGGAGGTGGTTGGAGCTATTGAAAGACTATGATATCACCATCTTATATCATCTCGGGAAGGCCAATATGGTGGCCGATACCTTGAGTAGAAAGGCGGTGAGTACAGTCAGCCTTGCATACATTCAAGTCGGTGAAAGACCGCTCGCATTAGATGTTCAGTCTACGGTGAATCAGTTCATACGGTTGGATGTTTCAGAACCCAGTCGTGTTCTAGCTTGTAGAGTCGCTCGGTCTTCCTTATTTGAGCGCAACAGGGAGCGGCAGTATGATAACCCACATTTTCTTGTCCTTAGGGACACAGTGTTGCACGTCCAAGCAGGTTACTGTTGGAGATGAAAGAGTTTTGAGGAAGCAAGATCGTATTTGTGTGCCTAATGTAGATAGACTTCGTTAGTTGATTCTTGATGAGGCCCACAGTTTCTTGTATTCTATTCATCCGGGTGCCGACAATATGTATCAGGACTTGCGACAGCATTATTGGTGGAGAAGGATAAAAAGAATATAGTTGCATATTTAGCTCGGTGTCTAAATTGTCAGCAAGTAAAATATGAGCATCAGAGACTAGGTGGTTTGCTTCAGAAGTTAGAGATTCTTGAGTGGAAGTAGGAGCGTATCACTATGGATTTTGTTATTGGACTGCCACAGAATCAGAGGAAGTTCGATGCAGTTTGGGTCATTGTGGACAGACTGACCAAGTCAACGCATTTCATTCCTGTGGCAGTTACCTATTCTTCAGAGCGCTTGGATGAGATTTACATCCGCGAGATCGTTTGTCTTCATGGTATGGCCGTGTCTAACATTTCTGATCGAGGTATGCAGTTCACCTCGCACTTATGGAGGGCAATATAGCGTGAGTTGGGCATGCAGGTTGAGTTGAGCACAACATTTCATCCTCAGACGGACAGACAGTCCGAGCGCACTATTCAAATATTGGAGGATATGCTCCGTGCTTGAGTTATAGACTTCGGAGGTTCTTGGGATTAGTTCTTGCCACTTGCGGAGTTTTCCTACGACAACAGCTTTATGAGGCATTATACGGGAGGCGGTACCAATCGCCAATTAGACGATTTGAGCCGGGGGAGGCTCGGTTGTTGGGTATATATTTGGTACAGGATGCCTTGGATAAGGTAAAGATTATTCAGGATCTACTTCGCACAACTCAGTCCAGGCAGAAGAATTATGCCAACCATACAGTTCGTTATGTTGCATTTATGGTCAGAGAGAGGGTATTGCTCTAGGTTTCACCCATGAAGGGTATGATGATGTTCTAAAAGAAGGGCAAGTTGATCCCTAGGTATATCAGACCTTTTGAGATTCTTCGGAGAGTGGGTGAGGTGGCTTTGAAGCTTGCATTGCCACCTAGTTTATCAGCAGTTCATCCGGTGTTCCATGTGTCCATGCTTCGAAAATATCACGATGATCTGTCCATGTGTTTGATTTCAGCTCTGTCCAGTTGGACAAGGATTCGACTTATGAGGAGGAGCCGGTGGCTATTCTAGCCCAGCAGGTTTGTCAGTTAAGGTCAAAGAGTTATCCCTTAGTTCGAGTGAAAAGGAGAAGTCATCCCGTCGAGGTAGCTACTTTGCAGTCCGTGGACATATGAAATAGATATCCATACCTTTTCACCAGTCCAGGTACTTTTCTATGTCCGTTCGAGGATGAACGATTGTTTTAGAGGTGGAGAATGTGATGACCTGATAGGTCATCTAGAGTTTTAGAACCTAATTATGTGTTTCGAAGCCTCAAATATCTTATTTTAGCCTTCCTCGATTTGTGTGCACAGTCAAGGTGTTTTTCCACAAGGCTTATATGTTAAAAATTATTAAAATCTGAAATTTTGCCTTAAAAATCCATTTGAGTTGACTTTGGTCAATGTTTTGAGCAAACGGATCCGGATCCGTATTTTGACGGTCTCAGTGGGTCTGTATCATTATTTGGGACTTGGGCGTATGCCCGAAATCAATTTCGGAGGTCTCTAGCTCGAGTTATCGTCTTTTGTTGAAAAATTGAGCTTTAAAGGCTTAATGAATCTAAAAGTTTGACCAATGTTTGACTTTATTGATATCGGGTCCGTATTTTAATTTTGAAACCCGATATAGGTCTATTACTATATTTATGGCTTATCTATCAAATTTTGTGAAAAACGGAGTTAGTTTGACATGATTCGGACGTTCGGTTGTTAAAATAGAAGTTCATGAGTTTTCTTGAAAATTATATTTCATTTGGTATCTAATTCGTAGTTCTAGGTGTTATTTTGGCGATTTGATCGCGCGAGCAAGTTCGTATGATGTTTTTGGACTTGTGTGCATATTTGGTTTGGAGCCCCCGAGGGCTTGGGTAAGTTTCGGATAGTCTATGGAATGAATTTGGACTTAGAAACAATGCTGGTGTGCTTCAATTTTGGTGCAGGTCTCTAACTCGCATTTACGAGGTTAGTGTTTGCAATTACGAAATAATCCAAGTCCTGCTTGGGTCACAATTGCGAAGAGGGGTGGGTCAGCCTGAGTTCGCATTTGCGATCAATGGGTCGCAATTGCGAGAAGGCCACTGTTCGCAATTACGATGATAGTAGAAAATGTGGGACTTCGCATTTGCGAAGAAAAGCTCGCATTATCGCAATTGCGACATCTGCTACTGGGCAAAAGCTGAGTTAGACGGGATTTCGCTCATTTCTTCAAATTTTCAAACCTAGAGAACCCTAGAGGAGATTTTTCCAAGAGCCCTTCTTCCCCAATCCATTGGTAAGTAATTCTAACATATTCTCTTTCAATCTTTCATTACATTTCATAAGATTTCAACCTAAAATCTAGTGTTTTCATGTTAAAATTGGGGGTTCGGGTAGAATTAGGGTTCTTTTAAAATTGGGATTTAAACCATAAATTGAGGACGGATTTCAAAGCAAATCACATAACCAGACTCGAGGTTGAATGGGTAATCGGGTTTTGGTAAGAATTTCAGGTTTGGACCAAGCAGGCCTGGGAGTTAACTTTTGTTGACTTTTTCAATAATGACCTTAATTGAATCTTTTGCAATCGTGGGTAGTTCTTAAGGCTTATTTTGAATTGTTTTGTTGGTAATTTGCTAGATTTTGTTGGTTTGAAGGCTTGTTTGAAAGGCAAAGATGTGTTTGAGCTTTGAGTTGATCTTTGGAGCGAGGTAAGTGCCGTGGTTAACCTTGACTTGAGGGATTAGGACTTGTTTGCCTATATGCTACATGTTTAGATGTTGGGTTCGACGTATATGTGAGGTGACGAGTACTTATGCGTTGTTGTTGGGTTAAAGCATGCGGGTGGGACTTGTTTCTTGTAATCTATTTCCTTATTTGATCATGATATCCATGCTTAGACTAGTTAATTACAAAATTTATTGTTCTTTTCGTGTTTATGGACTTTCTGTGGTAATTGAGTATTGTTTCTAAAGTTGAGGTTGGTATTGTGGAACCATTGTTGACGTAAGGCTTGTTCTTGTTTATTCTATCTCCCTGTATTTACATGCTCATTGTTATATGGTAAGGGAGAGTGTTAATGCACGAAGGGTGATGTCGAGCCTGTAAGGCCCCGTGAAAATTTTTACTCCAAAAACCCGAGATCTCGTAGTGCCAAGTTAGGAATATGTGTTAGAAACTCGTAAAAGCTCGCCGCGGTTCGGACCCTTTGGATTGATCTGTGCATTAAAGTTAAGGAATAATATTTTTTAGAAGAGTACGTTTTTGCGATCCATTATGCGGTCGCATAATAGCTATGCGGACCGCATAGTTGCCGCAGAGTGAGGCAGTTTGACGATTAATTTTGAGGTCAACTATGTGATCGCATAATCAATATGCGGGCCGCATAGTCATCGCATAATCTCCTTGGAATTTTTCGAGGGCCAGTTCTGCGGTGCATTATGCGACCGCAGAACAGGTATGCGGACCGCATTCTTGTCGCATACGCGGTCAGTTTGTTCAGGTTTCGGGGGCCATTTTTGCGGTCCCTTTTGCGGGCCGCATGTCAATTATGCGATCGCGGATTTGTGTCGGGCTCCTAATTTCTAATTTTCTTACCCGACCCTATGTCGATATATTATATGCTACTCTTCATTTTAGGCTTATTTTGGGATGCATTTAGAGAGAGAGAGAGAGAGAGGGTCCTAGAGGGAGAAGGGGTTCTTTTTCAACATTCCTGCTAAGATCTTGCTTAAACCTTGAAGATTTGTCAAGAAAGGCACCTAGGTCTTCTTCCTAAAGGGTAAGGTTCTATAACCCAAGCTCTTAATTACTAGATATAACTAGGATAGACCATTAAAAGGGTAATCCATGAGGATGAGAGCAGATATCTTGCATGCATGAGTTCTTAAAGTATTTGGTGAGGCCTTGAGATAAAGATGGGATGAGGGATGGTAGGATCTTTCACAAAAAGGTTTTAAAAGCATAATGCACACTTAGTGTTTGCAAATATGCTCAAATGAGCTAGAACTATGATCACCTCTCTAATTTGTTGTTCGATTTGTCATGTTCCTAAGAGATTGATGTTGCTAAGAGTCTCGGAGTATAGTAGGATTTAAGAAAAGCTCAATCGAGGTATGTAGGCTAAACTTTCTCTCTCGGAAGTGAATTCCATATTGTTTTTGTAAGTTTAAGTGTGGTTTGTCTACCAAAGTGGTATAGCCTTGAGTCACATTGTAAATTAAGGTTAGTATACTAATTGGATGAGAAGAATTCGATCTGTTTAACGCTCCTAGCTGCTCTTATGTGTACTAAATGCCTTGATTGAACGTGTCTATTTGTTGATAAACTGTAAAGATGTTTGGAAATGAATCGAATGAGAAGATGTGAAACAAATTATGAAATAAGCCTCGACCCAACTATTAGGAACTAACTTCAAAAAAAATTATAGAATGGCCTAAAGGTCTTGTGCCCGAACTATGCCCATAAGTGGTTGTTCTAGATATTACTTTGTCTTATAAATACATTCAATGTAATGCTAGTCCTTACACATTCCGATGTTGAAATTGTACAATTATCATGATGGGAAAAGAATAATTCAAGGATAATTGAGGTGATTGCTTGCTTATAACTCCAATGTGCATTTCAATTGTTGGTTGGCATGTCCCTCTTTGGGAAGAATCCCTTGTGTTTGATGTTTCCATTACTAATGAACTCGAAAATATATGATTATCGGAATATATTTGGTACATTGATATTGGTTGATGATCCTTGGATATAAAGGAGATGAAAATGTGGAAAACTAAAAATGCGGCCTTCGTGCCATGAAAAAGATGAACCTTGTGAAAGGCCCAAAGGGCCAAAGAAATACTGTTACCGAGACAGATTGAGAACATTAATAAAAACTATAAAATGTGAATGACATTGAGGTAAGCATAGGTGTATTATGCTATATTTGTATACTTGTATTATACTACAATTGTGTGCAATATCCAATCAAATCAAAAATGTTTTTGGGAGTATCATTAGCAAAACCGAGGAAGGGTGGGTCGTATGACTCATACCTGAAACTACACGTACCGGTGTAGGGGTGGATCGTGGTTATTCCCCTTAATTGGGATAACTTGGTAACATTTGTAAATTGGTAGCGCCAACCCACACGGCATATGTGGGAAAGCAACTTAGCTGATCGGGCCGTGATCGAATGCCATACCGCACACATGATGGCATTGTGCTGGGAATCAAAACTGGAAATTGTGATTGTGGTACATGTCTCCAAAGGGACGACCTAGCCGATCGGGTCATGATCGGACTCCGTACTAACAAAGACGGTGGTATAACTCATATCACTGCTAATGATCTCCCAACCAAAAATTATATATTATTTTTGTAAACTAGAAAACTTATATGTTTCAGATGGGATGCTTGTATGTTGTAGGTTTTGGCTTACGGTTTCATGGTTTCTTTGCTTGTATGGTTATTCTATTCTGAAATATGACTTTTAGCCTTACTTACTAGTGCTATTCGACGATGCTAACGTCCCTTTTGCCAGGGGCACTGTATCGTTTAATGATACAGGTGGTTCCATAGCGGGCGGCATCAGCCAGTGATAGCAGTATTCTCTTCCCAGCAGACTTGGTGAGCCCCACTCCATCCCGGGGTCATGTCATGTATCTTTTGTTCATTTTCTCATCACGTTTTGAGGTATAGTCGGAGCCTTATTGCCGGCATTTCCCTATTACTCTTCTATTGTATTTAGAGGCTCCGTAGACTGTTTGTCGGTGATGGTTGATGTTGGGAGTCAAGACTAGAAATGTTACTATTTGATAAGCATGCTTTTCATTAAGCTTGTAAACTTGTAATATTTTGAAAACTATGAATGAAGTCATTAACGGAAATGAAGTGAAAGTTGCTAATGGAAGATTGCCTAGTGTTTTGATAAAATGGGATAACATTCCCTCTTTATTCATGAACTAGTTTGGGTAGAATGAAATCTAACAGGCTTGCTTAGTCGGGTTTACTCGATTGAGCGCCGGTCACGTTCCACGGTTTTGGGGCGTGACAGAGCCGTATTAGAGTGTTAATGCACGAAGCGTGATGCCGTGCCATATTGTGAGAGTTAATGCACGAAGGGTGATGCCGTGCCATATTTTGAGAGTTAATGCACGAAGGTTGATGTCGTGTCGTATCTGTTGATTTATGATGAAAATGAGAGTAAAAACACGAAGGGTGATTCTGTGCCGTATTAATGTTTCATTATGAGGTTGAGAGTAAAAGCACGAAGGGTGATGCCGTGCAGTTTTATTAATTGTGTTTATTCATTTTACTGGTTAAAGGCATATTGACTATTTTGGTTATCATTTCCTGCTGTATTTATCGTATTTGTACCCCCTTTTCGCATGTCCCCTCCCAATAGTTCATGTTTAGCATTTATTTGTTGTTATCTTGTACGTATATTGTTATCTGCACAAGTTATTTACGTGGGTGTCTTGTCATAGCCTCGTCACTACTTCGTCGAGGTTAGGCTCGATACTTACGGAGTACATGGGGTCGATTGTACTCATACTACACTCTGCACTTCTTGTGCAGATTTTGGTATTGGTCCCAGCTGCCCGTGAGGTGCATTATCTCGGATCAGCTGACTTGGAGACTCGAGGTAGATCTGCTGGCGTCCGCAGACCTTGAAGTCCCCTTCCATTTACACTTATTTACTGCTCTTTTCATTCAAGACAGTTGTACTTATTTTAGACTCTGTTTGTACAGATTCTAGAAGCTCGTGAATTGTGACTTCAAATCCGGGTTGTATTAGATATTATCGGCTTTTAAGTTATTCTGCACTCAGTTTTAGTTTCATTTTGGTTCAATTGAATTTACTTATTGAAATTGATTAAAATTGGCTTAAAGATCCTCTAACGTTGGCTTGCCTAGCAAGTGAGATGTTAGGCCCCATCACGGTCCCAAATGTGGGAATCCCGGGTCGTGACAGAATTACAACAATGCGAACCTCCCGTGCTTTTTGGTTTCTGCAGCTCAAATACATAAGTGTTATGTGATTTTATATCTGCAATAGTGCTTCTTCGAATGCCCCAACAGAACATCATTTCACAACATGATCAATCTCTATTGTCTATCCACATCACATTATTGTTGCATGTTTGATTTTGAAGATACTTGCTGTTTGTTTGTTGTCGTACTACCTCCAAGTGGTATTAGCATGTTACCATGCTCATTCTGGAGGATGTTCCACAACTTACAACAACAATACTTCAACAAGGCGGCATCCGGAATACAACACGAACATTGAAGCTGGAATTTCAGTACTACACCTTACTATGGCTGGTGTGAAATGGAAAAAGCTTCTACTGAAGAGGCTTACTATAGTGGATACCTTAGCACTGCATCCTTTCTGTATGGAGATGTTTCGACACTCAGTGGTATTAGCATTACATAATGCTCAATCTGTGGTTGCTGCATCACCAGATGGTAAGATACAATTCTATTTCACCATCTGTTGGTTTCTACTTCTCCTGTGTTGCTGCCACAACATCAACGTTTTGGTTTTCCTTTGGCTTAACACTCATCCTTACAGCTGTGGAGTTCTGATTCATTATCAGATGCTCTTCGATGGACATAGGGATCACCTATCAATAGGTGCGCAAGACAGTTTATGCTAGTTCAACGATTGTCTGGCGATGAGTCATTTTCTTGTGATTCATTTATCCTTGACTGGTGTGTTGGTCAAAATTTACCACTGCAAGCTGGATCTCAAGCAAGGAAATCTCAAATTCCTGTTTTCTGTATCAACACATTGATGCTGGCATTCTTCAGCCCCGAAATGAAAATGTCCAAACTATGCTTTGCTTTACAACTACTGGATTTAAACATACCTACTCCTTTGGATTGCAACAAATAGCGCCGGGTGAGAGCTTTGTAGGTGCTACAAGGAATTGTTTGTGTGGGACCTAGCCAAATAAATAAAAGAAAATAAAATAGAAAAGAGAAAAATGTTGATTGGATGGATTTGTGGCTGGGCGGTGGAACCAATTTGCAAGATATGCAAATTGGCAAATTGGTTGAAGTTGTCAAATACCAATCAATTTTGATTGGTTAAACTATCAACTCTTCGTGCTATAAATTAAGGCCCTCGTTCCTGTTTCAGAGACACCAAAATCAGAGAGAGCGCAATAGAGCGTAGAGAGAGTAATCCACAGATTGTAGTCTGTGAGATAAATAGTGAGTGTGAGTAATATTGTAGTGAGGTGTTTAAAATAAAGAGTATTATTTCTTTCGAAGTTGTAGTAGTCTCTTGACACTACTAAGTTGTAATATTATAGTGGAAATATTGCTCCACTCGGGTATTGTATTTTACCCCGTTAAAAGAGTTGGTGTCTTTGTTACTCTCTTGTGTTATTGTTATATACCGTGGGTATTATTCCTGGGCGGGATTATTATTTTTTTATTCCCAACAACGTGGTATCAGAGCCATGGCGAATAATAGTCCGCTGTCTTTTCAGTATCCCCGTCTCACAAAAGATAATTATGAGAAATGGTGTCTGTGTATGAAAGCCATTCTTGGCTCTCAGGGTGTGTGGGAAATCGTAGATAGAGGTTATGCAAAACCTGATAATAAGGAAGCTCTACCTCAAAATGAAAAAGATGTCTTGGAAAAGACAAGGAAGAAGGATCAACAAGCCCTCACGCTCATCCACCAATGTTTTGATGATGCCATGTTTGAGAAGGTGGCATATGCTACCACATCAAAGGAAGCTTGGGAGATTTTACAAAATTCTCTTCAAGGAGTTGACAAGGTGAGGAAGGTAAAACTTCAAACTCTAAGGGCTGATTTTGAAGTTTTAAAAATAAAAGAATCCGAATGCATTTCGGATTATTGTTCAAGAGTGAAGTCTGTTGTAAATCAATTGAGACGATACGGGGAGGACATAGAAGATGTCCGTGTGGTAGAAAAAATCCTTCGCACTTTAACACCAAAATTTGATTTTGTGGTGTGTGCTATTGAGGAGTCTAAAGATTTAGACTCTATGATGGTGGAGCGATTGGAGGGTTCTTTACAGGCCCATGAAGAAAAGATCAAGAGGAGACAAGAAGTGCCACTGGAACAACTTCTTAAAACTCAAACATCCTTTAAGGATTATGGAGGTGAAAAAAGCTATCGAGGTAATGGACGAGGACGAGGCCGTGGCGGTCATGGAAGAGGTAGAAGTAACGGTAATAACTTCAACAATGAAGTTAAAATGCATCAAACATTCAGAGATCGTGGTCGTGGACATAAAGGAGGAAGAGGATATGGCTACTACCAAGAAAATAATAGACAAAGGTATGACAAATCAAAAATTGAGTGTTATAATTGTCATAAATTTGGCCATTACTCTTGGGAATGTCGTAGCAATGTTGAAGAAAAAGCTAACCTTGTTGACGACAAGAAAGAAGAAGTTGAGTCAACGTTGTTGATGGCATTCAAGGAAGAAGACAGAGATAATTGCAGCTCGTGGTACTTGGACAATGGAGCAAGCAATCATATGTGTGGATGCAAAGAGAAGTTTGTGAAGATCAATAAAACGGTGAGAGGTAATGTGTCCTTTGGAGATACCTCAAAGATTCAAATCGAAGGGATATGTACAATTCTGATCTCCTGTAAAGATGATAGTCACAAGCTAATTCAAGATGTTTATTATGTGCCAAAATTAAAAAGTAATATTTTGAGTTTGGGCCAACTTCTTGAGCAGGAATATGACATCCACATGAAAAATATGCATCTTTGGCTTAGAGATTCAAGTGGAATTCTAATTGCTAAAGTGCATATGGCAAAGAATAGACTATTCTCTCTGAATCTTAAAACAATTGATGCAAAGTGTTTGAAGGCTAATGTGCAAGATGAATCATGGTGTTGGCACATGCGATTTTGGCACTTGAATTTTGAAGCGCTCAAATCAATCGGAGAAAAGAACATGGTACATGGGATACCATCAATCAACCATCCAAATCAACTGTGTGAAGCTTGTCTTCTTGGAAAACATGCAAGGAGGAGTTTTCCAAAGGAGGCCATGTCAAGATCAACCAAGCCGCTCCAGCTTGTTCACACTGATGTGTGTGGACCAATCAATCCACCTTCTTTTGGTAAAAGTAGATACTTTCTGCTTTTCATTGATGACTTTAGTAGAAAGACTTGGGTTTATTTCTTGAACCAAAAATCCGAAGCTTTTGCTGCTTTTAAAAATTTCAAAGTACTCGTGGAGAAAGAAAGTGGCTATGAAATTAAAGCTCTAAGGTCCGATAAAGGAGGCGATTCACTCCAAACGAATTTAATGACTTTTGTCAGTCTCATGGAATTCGTCATCCTCTAACGATACCTTATTCACCCCAACAAACTTGAGTTGTAGAGAGAAAGAATCGAACGATTCTTCATATGGCTCGATGTATGTTAAAAGCTAAAAGTATGCCCAAGGAATTTTGGGCCGAAGCTGTTTCTTGTGCAGTTTATTTGAACAACAGGTCTCGAACAAGAAATGTTAGAGATCAAACCCCTCAAGAAGCATGGAGTGGAAGAAAGCCAAGTGTCAAACATTTGAGAATCTTTGGGAGCATAGCCTATGCTCATGTGCCACATCAAGGGAGAGCAAAGCTTGACGATCGAAGTGTCAAGCATGTTTTTGTTGGCTATGATACGAGTTCAAAAGGATACAAGTTATACAACCCAAGCAGTGGTAAGGTGGTGGTAAGTCGCGATGTTGAATTTGATGAAGAATTGGCATGGGATTGGGAAGCTCAGGAAGAAACTTCATATGATTTTCTTCCATATTTTGGTGATGAAGAAGAACCAGAGACCGTGGAACCTGTGCAGGATACAACTCCACCTCCTTCTCTAACCAATGTTGCATCTCCCTCTTCTCAAGAAAGTTCAAATGAACAGCCGCAAAGGACAAGGAGTATTCAAGAGCTCTTTGAGGACACAGAAGAAGTTACTAGTTTTGATTTTTTATGTTGTCTCTTTGCTGACAGTGAACCAATGAACTTTTATGAAGCTGTTACAAACAAAAAGTGGAGACAAGCCATAGAGGAGGAGATTGAATCAATAGAGAAGAACAACACTTGGGAGTTAACAACTCTTCCCAAGGGTCATCGAGCAATTGGGGTGAAATGGGTATACAAAATAAAGAAGAATGCTGATGGAGATGTGGAGAAATACAAGGCACGACTTGTGGTTAAAGGCTACAAGCAAAGGCAAGGCATTGACTATGAAGAAGTCTATGCAACTGTTGCCCGCATGGAGACGATTCGTTTGCTGATCTCTTTGGTGGCGCAAATGAAGTGGAAGATCCATCAACTAGATGTCAAGTCAGCCTTCTTGAATGACTATCTTGAAGAAGAAGTTTATGTTGAACAACCATTGGGCTTCGTGGTCAAAAATCATGAAGATAAAGTGTTGCGGTTGAAGAAAGCTTTATATGGATTAAAGCAAGCCCCACGAGCATGGAATAGTTGCATCGACAAGTATTTTCAAGACAATGGGTTTACTCGTTGTCTCCATGAATATGCTCTTTACCTTAAAGTTCATACTAATGGAGATATCTTGCTTGTTTGTCTTTATGTTGATGATCTTATTTTCACGGGAAATAACCCAAGTTTGTTTGAAGCTTTTAAGAAAGATATGTCCCGTGAGTTTGAGATGACAGACGTAGGGCTCATGTCATACTACCTGGGCCTAGAAGTGAAGCAGATGGAGGATAGAATTTTTATCTCTCAAGAAAGCTATACAAAAGAGATATTGAAGAAGTTCAACATGCTCGATTGCAACCCCGTGAACACACCGATGGAGAGTGGGAAAGTTTGATGAAGGAGAAAAGGTGGATCCCACATTTTTCAAAAGTCTTGTGGGAAGTTTGAGGTGCTTGAATTGTACCAGGCCAGATATACTCTTTGCAGTTGAGTAGTAAGCCGCTTCATGGAAGCTCCTACCTCCACTCATTTGAAAGTCACTAGAAGAATTCTTCGCTACCTAAAAGGTACGATTGACTTTGGGCTATTTTATTCTTTTTCTAGTGATTTCAGTCTTATGGGATTTTGTGATATGATTATGCGGGTGATATTGATGATAGAAAAAGTACAACTGGTTTTGTATTTTTCTTGGGTGATTCTGTTATTTCTTGGAGTTCAAAGAAACAATCCATTGTCACTCTCTCGACTTCTGAAGCCGAATATATAGCAGCAACATCATGTACCTGTCATGCTATTTGGCTAAGAAGATTATTGAAGGAGCTCAATTTGCCACAAATTGAAGCTACAGAGATTTGTCTTGACAACAAATCCGCACAAGCACTTGCGAAGAATCCGGTGTATCATGATCGAAGCAAGCATATAGATACAAGGTATCACTTCATCAGAGAATGCATTGCCAAGAAGGAAGTCCAGCTCAAATATGTGAAGTCTCATGATCAAGTTGCAGATATCTTTACAAAGCCTCTCAAGCTTGAAGATTTCCAGAGATTGAGGTTGAATCTTGGAATGGGAAAGAAAAATCAAAATTAAGGGAGAGAGTTGTGGGACCTAGCCAAATAAATAAAAGAAAATAAAATAAAAAAGAGAAAAATGTTGATTGGATGGATTTGTGGCTGGGCGGTGGAACCAGTTTGCAAGATATGCAAATTGGCAAATTGGTTGAAGTTGTCAGATACCAATCAACATTGAATGGTTAAACTATCAACTCTCCGTGCTATAAATTGAGGCCCTCGTTCCTGTTTCAGAGACACCAAATCAGAGAGAGCGCAATAGAGCGTAGAGAGAGTAATCCACAGATTGTAGTCTATGAGATAAATAGTGAGTGTGAGTAATATTGTAGTGAGGTGTTTAAAATAAAGAGTGTTATTTCTTTCGATGTTGTAGTAGTCTCTTGACACTACTGAGTTGTAATATTATAGTGGAAATATTGCTCCACTCGGGTATTGTATTTTACCCCGTTAAAAGAGTTGGTGTCTTTGTTACTCTCTTGTGTTATTGTTATTTACCGTGGGTAATATTCCTGGGCGGGATTTTTTTTATTCCCAACAGTTTGCAACTGGTGTGTGTGAATTCATTGTCGTCGGCAACAATTGGATGTTTCAAATTAGTAGCTTCGTACTTTACAGTTATCATTATGCTGCTGCTACATTGTATTTGGTAGCAATAGCCATTGGCTTTCTTTGTTCATTATTTTATTTTATTTATACTGTGTGTAATTTTACCCAGTTATGGACTTATTAAATGTAAAAGCTACTAGATGAATAGCCTAGTAGTATATTTGCTGAAAACAATACCCCATCATCACAAATAGTAACTTCCTTAGCATCACTGTGCTTCACTATGTCCTTCAAGACAAGTAAGTGGGGATCATCATACTGACGTGCCTTGATGAGCTCAAACAAAAAAGACCATGAAACCACACAAGCAAGAACCCGACTAGGCTCCGAAATATCCAACATCACGAACTGATTGGTCAAAGCATGAACATCCAATGCTTATGGTCTCTCCTCAACTGGAATATAAGAAAAACTTCCCATGCTCTCAGCCTTTCTACTCAAGGCATCGTCCACCACATTGGCCTTCCCTAGATGATAAAGAATGGTGATAAAACAGTCCTTTAGTAGCTCTAACCACTTCCGTTTCCTCAAGTTCACATTCTTTTGCTTGAATAAGTTTTGGAGACTCCTGTAATCTGTGAACACCTCACAAGACACGCCATAAAGATAATGCCTCTAAGTATTCAACGCGTGAACAATGGATGCCAACTCCAGATCATGAACAATGTATTTCTTCTCATTGGAATTCACCTGACATGAAGCATAAGAAATAACTCTACCCTCCTGCATCAACACGCACACAATTCTAATTCGATAAGCCTCACACGAGATTGTACAAGAACCCGATTCTGAAGGTAAAACTAGAACTGAAGTTGTAGTCAAGGTAGTTTTGAGCATCTGAAAGCTACCCTCACACTCATCACACCACCTGAATGTGGCACCCTTCTGCATCAATCTAGTCAATAGGGCTGCTATAAATGAGAACCCCTCCACATAATGGAGAAAATACACGGGCAAACCAAGGAAAATGTGGATCTTAGTAGCAGAAGACTGTCTGGGCCAACTCTGAATTGCCTCAATCTTCTTCGGATCCACCTTAATCCCCTCACGCGATAATACATGACCCAAGAATGCCACTGCATCAAGCCAAAACTCAAACTTGGAGAATTTAGCATAAATATTTTCTCCCTCGATGTCTGGGGCATGATCCTCAAGTGCTGCTCATGATCCTCCCGGCTGCGAGAATACACCAATATATCATCAATAAACAAAATGACAGAAGAATCGAGATACAGCGGAAACACATTGTTCATCAAGTGCATAAAGACTGATGGATCAATGGTCAGCCCAAAAGAGATCACCAGAAACTCATAGTGACCATAACGGGTCAAAAGCTGTCTTTAGAATATCTGAAGCCCGAATCTTCACCTAATGGTACCTCGATCTCAAATTAATCTTCGAGAATACCCTTGCACGCTGAAGCTGGTTAAACAAATCATCAATATTTGGTAGTAGATATTTATTCTTGATGGTAACCTTGTTAAGTTACCTGTAGTCAATACAAATCCTCATAAAACTATCTTTTTTCTTCACAAATAGAACATGTGCACACCAAGGTGATACATTGGGCCTGATGAAGCCCTTATCAAGAAACTCCTAAAGTTGTTCCTTCAACTCCACTGGTGTCATATGATGAGGAATAGAGATGGGTTGAGTTCTCGATACCAAGTCAATACCAAAATCAATATCCTTTTCGGGTGGCATACCCGATAGGTCTATAGGAAACACATCTGTGAAATCCCTCACTACAGGAACTGACTCAACGGTAGGAGTATCAACACTAACATCTCTCACAAAGGCCAAATACGCCAAACACCCCTTCTCAACCATTTGTTTATCTTTCAAATATGAAATCACCCTACTAGGATCATAATCTAGGGAACCTCTCTATTCAACCCTAGGCAACCCTGGCATTGCCAATGTCACGATCTTAGTGTGACAATCAAGAAAAGCATAACATGGTGACAACCAATCCATGCGCAGAATCACATCAAAATCAACCATACTGCCCAATAATAGTTCAACTCTAGTCTCACAACCTCCAATGGTAACCATACACGATTGATATACTTGATCAACCATAATCCCCCACTTGTGTAAATACATGAACAAAAATAACTAAGGAATCATGGGGCATATAGAAATAATGAGAAAAATAAGATGACACATATAAATAAGGGGAACCATGGTCAAATAAAACTGAAGCATCCATGTGGCACACAGAAACAATACTTGTGATCATGACGTCGAAAGAAACTGCCTCTGTCCTAGCTGGAAGTGCATAAAAATGGGCCTGACCACCGCTTGAACGACCTCTTCCTCTAGGGCGACCTCACACTGACTGAGCCCCACCCCTAGATGGTTGTGCAGATGGTATAGATGTTGGTGCTGAAATCATAGGTCGAGAGCTCTGCCGTGTGACCCTACTCAGAAGCCTGGGGAAATCCCTCTTGCGATGACTTATGTCACCACACTTAAAACACCTCTCATATGATGAAGCTGCTAACCTTGATAATCCGGGTAATTGCATATGGAACCTTAAGAATATGGGGCACGGTAAGAACTTTGTACCGGCAGCGTGCTGAATGATGATTGGACTGGGTGTGCACTGTATGACCTGTGGCTAACTGAAGAACTATGAGGAATACGACGAGTTGCCTAAGCGGGTCTTAAAGGACGTCTCCTGCTGTAATGTGACTGGCCTCCATGTGAGGCATTGCCGAAACCACCTGCACCACGGGGCCTCTTGGCCTCCCGCTCCTCATGCTCAAGCATGTGAACCAGCTCCAATCATCCAGCCATCTCTACCACTTGGTCAAACCTAGCATCTATCTTAACATCTCGAGAAAACTATAACGTAAACCATAGTTGAGGCCATCAATGAACCTCCTGATCTTCTCCCTCTTGGTGGGAACCAACAATATAACATGACTTTCCAAATCTGCAAACCTCAGCTCGTACTGAGTCACAATCACACCCTCCTAGCATATCTATTACAAATCCCTTCATAACTTCTCTCTACGAGTCCGTGGAACAAAGTTCTCTAATAATATAACTAAGAATTCATGCCATGTAAGTGGCATTGTGGCAGCTGGCCTGCCTAACTCATAAGCCTGTCACCACCTGTAGGCTGCCCCTATCAGCAGAAAAGTAGTGAAAGCAACTCCATTGATATCCACAATACCCATTGTGTGAAGAATTCGATGACACCGGTCCAGAAAATCCTGATCATCCTCTAACTCTCCTCCACTAAACTCGGGGGAACAAGCTTCCTAAACCGTTCTAACCTTTTCTTATCCTCATCAGCCATAGGTGGACCAACCTCTTCCCGAGTAGCAATAATTGGTTAGGCTGGTAACACCCTCGATGCCTGATAACCCTTGGCTAGATACTGTGGAGAATGGGCGGCGAGAGTATGGGCACCTCCCCCAGCCTGAGAGGTAGTTGGTGCAACTAGGATCGTAACCGCCTCAACCAAGATCATGCACAGAGTCAAAATCTGAGCCAAAGCCTCCTAAAGACCAGGAATAATAATAGGTAGCGCCAGTGTCTGAGTTGGTCTCATCGGCTCAATAGTATCCAGAACCTACCCTCCACTAGAGCGACTGGCGGCTCCACAAGTGTTGCCCTAGCTATAGGGCGAGCCCCACCTCGGCCTTTACTACGGACCCAACATCTCATGGCCCTAATTGGTGGTACTGGTGCCCGTCTTCCTATCTGGATGCATGTGTCCATTTGTAGAGAATAAAAGAGTCAAGGTTCAAACTTCGAAATTAACTAATCTGCACAGCTAGAATCTAAGAAAGTGAAGTTTTCCTAACAGTTCAGTAGTCTTTTGACGATAAGTACAGATGTATCTCTACCGATTTGGGAGACTCTACTAAACTTACTCATGACCTATAGAAACATGCTGCACTACCTTGGCCCGAAGCTTGGGGCAGAATCTCCGAACATGACTGAGATCTCCGCACTCCAAACAACCCCTTAGTGCGGTGATCTGCTGCCCTGAAGTCTGACCCTATTGGCCTGAAGACCCACTGGAAGAACCCTAAATAGTTGGTGGGCGGTATGAACTCTCTCGAATGGCACTAAAATAAGAGCTGGAAGAACCCTGGTGGCCTGAGTACCCACTGGAAGAACCCTGAATGGCTGGTGGGCGGTAAAAAATCTCTGGCGGGGCGCTAAAATAGGGTCACAGCGGATCACCCCGAGGAGGTAGGTGGTGCTGGATATGTGGGCCTGCTAGGCTAACCACTCCCAAACTAACCTCGGCCCCCAGTCGGGGCACATCTATTCTCCCCAGAATAATGTACCCTCTTGTCTCTCTATATCTGCTCTCTACCCTTCAAATGGTAACCTTCAATCCTTCGAGCTATCTCCACTACTAGCTGATAAGAAGTCTCTATCTCAGCCTCTCGGGCTATAGTAGCCTGAATACCTGAGTGCAACCTCAAAAAAAACCTCCGTACTCTCTCTGCATCAGTAGGAAGTATCATAAGTGCATGGCGAGATAACTCAGAGAATCTCGCCTCATAATCAGCACAAACATCTGACCCTGCTGGAGCTGCTCAAACAAAAACTGCAACTCTTCCCTTTAAGAGGGTGGAATATACCTATCCAAGAATAGGAGTGTAAATTGGTCCCAAGTCATGGGAGGAGAACTCACTGGCCTGCCGAGAAGATAAGACTACCACCATCTACGGGTCTTGCCCTCTAACTAGAAAGTAATGAAATCCACCCCATGGGACTCCAATATCCTCATGTTGTGCAGTCTGTCCATGCACCTATCAATGAAGTCCTGGGGGTCCCCATGTCGCTCACCATCGAAGACAAGAGGGTGTAGCCTAGTCCATCTATCCAAAAGCTTATGCGGTTCATCGGCCATAGCTGGTCTAGGCTCACGTACAACCGTTACAACTTACTGGGCCCCGCCCACGGGTAGTGTACCCAGAGTCTGATATACTGCAGCTGCATGCCCAGTAGCCTAAGAAGTAGGGGTCTGTGATCCCCCTCTCACTTGAGATGTGGCTGGGTCTGCTAGAAATAAATCAGCCTGGGTCATAGAATCCCTGAACCGCAGCATACGGCCCATGACCTCCTCGAAGCCCAGTGCTTACATGAAATCATCGGGGCTGGCTCTACTACGGGCACCTCGCCCTGCTCCTCCACAATGGGATCCACTACTGGTTCCGCTGGTGGTGCGAATGGGTCAACTCTTGGATGTCCTCATCTCCTTGCTCGGGTCGGTGCCCTCCTCCGGCCTCTGCCTCGGCCTCTATCAATGAATGGAGCAACTCCTCCCAGGTCCGGAACGTCTGATGGGCGCATTCTCACCATCTGTGAGAGAATAAGAGAGACAACTTAGTATACCATCAACTGCCCGATAGGAGATGAATAAATAGTAGTTTCCTAACACCCTATGGCCTCTCAAAGATAAGTACAGACATCTCCGCACCGATCCGCAAGACTCTATTAGGTCTGCCTATATCTTGTGAGACCTAATGCTCTAATACCATGTTGTCATGACCCAATTCTTATTTAGGCCGTGATGGTGTCCAGTACCGTTGCTAGGCAAGATAACAGTGGATTATCTAGTAATTTCCCCTTAAGTTACTCAAACAGCTAACTTTCCTTAAATTTAAAGGATTTAATAAATAATGAATTTTAAAAGCAATCAAAATCGAAAACAACAAAATAAAATCATAACTGTAGAAATGCAACCCAAAATCATTGTGAGCACGTGATTTTTGCCCTCTGTGAAATACTCCTACAAATTAAAGAAATAGATTTTTCTCAAATTATTTGCAATTTTATTGGATTCTTGTAGATTTTTGTTAATTGTTTGTGTTTTTGTGCACGTTTAATTTTGTTAAAATCACGAAAAAATGTCAAAAAATATCACGCATTGCATTTAGATTCTGTGTTCATACTTTAGGATTAATTAGTTAATTGATTGCTTTATTAAAATTAAAATCACAAAATTATCTTTCATTTTTATATTTTAGCCTTTGATGTTAATTTAGTCATTTTATTTTCTTTAAATGAGGATCAACTAATTTTGTAAATATTATAATTTGATAATTAGTTTAATTTTACAACTTAGATTAATTTAGGATTTAATTTAGAATTTTAATTAATGAAAGAAAGAAAAAGAAAACAATAGAAAATACGAAAATGTTTGGTCTTGTTTATTCAAAGTTGGGCCCATCCTTAAATTGTCCCCAATTAATTAACGCAAAAATTACCCCATCCTCCAGGCCCAACTACCCTACCCAAACCCGGTCCAGCCCCAACCCTTGCCCAAACGACATCGTTTCTTGCCCTCAAATCCCATCTGTTGATCTCTTTTGATCGAACGGATGGGAACTCACCACTCACACCCCATATATATGTCTGAAGACAACCCCCAAACCCTTAACCCATTCCTCACTTCTGTATCTAATCAAACCCTAGAGACCAACCGCCATAAAATTCCTCCCCCCCCCCCCCAACTGTCTCCGCCTTATTTCGTCGCCGGAAATCGCCCCACGGCGGCGGGGACGCTCCAAACTCCCCCAAATTTGTACCATGTAACCCCCGTCCTCTCCTCTTTCTAAGCCACCATTAATCTCCCAAAAAATCAAACAGATTGTTCCCAATTTAAAATCTAGGGATTCCAAAAAAACTATAATTTTCTCTTCCAATTTTTTCACAAAAATCCGACTCGCTTTGACTGAAAACTTACGTTAATAGGTTGCTCTCAACAAGAGAAATCGATTGATGATAGTTTTAAGTCATTCCGAGATCATCGGATTTGGGTAGACTCGTCGGATTCCGGTCAAAACTCATCGGTTCTATCCACCCACCGGAGTTCATCATCGTTATTTCTTCTGGGTTAGGTTTGGGGTAAGGTCTCTTTCTATTTTTCTTTTATCATTGTCTTCCCGTTTAGCTTGCATGGTCCCAGTTTTAAATTGATCTTAGGTTAATTTCAGTGTTTATTAGAATTTCTTGAATCTTCATCTCAATAGTTTGATTAACAAGTTTTAACAGTCTTTTAGTGAGAGTCATTTTGATAGCAGTTTCTTGTCGATTTCTATTTTCGCCTTATTCCAGAACATATTCACGTTAAATTTATTTAGGGTTAGGGTTAGTTTAAAGTTTAATTGCATAAATGTTTTAGTCTCTTCAGTCTTTGATTTGTGCCAGTTTTGGCTTTGTTTTGTTGGTTCTGATTTGTAAACAAATTGAAGTTATAAGGGGTTAATTGAACAAATAAAAACTTAAGGGGGTCATGGGAAGGGTACTCAAACAGAAATATAGATAAGAAGCTTCTAGAATTTGGGGCAGCTGGCCTTATTTGGCCAGCACAAAATGCTGAAACCAATTAGAGGCTGCCAGCTGTCCCATTTCTGTTAGAAAGATACTTTTAGGGGCTGACAGATTCTCTGATTTTCTATTATTCCTCATTAGGGCACACACCTCACACTCTATAAAAGGAGTAACACTCCCTCATTAGAAATCATCGGGACTCTCACTAGAAAATAGAAAACAAAAGGGAAAACTAAGAGAAGAATTTCTAAAAGGCTCATTTCAGTTTCACTGCTGTTCTTTGGTGTATTTTCTGGGTTAGGAAGCTGTTGAATTTTAGCACCATGGGTTGCTGATTACTGCTTGACTGGTTCTGTTCAATTAAAGCTTTATTTGCTCAAGTTTGGCTGTTATTTGGTCATTTCCTCTTCTGTTTATCCTTGTTGATAGGTATGTAGTCTATCTTTTGTTGAATTTTCCTTGAATATAGACTCAGAGATATGGTTTACTCCAACTATGCCTCTGTCCAAAATCTGTGCAGCAAATGTGTGTGTTTTTTTTTGTTTGTTGTTCATGTCTACCTACTGTTTGTTTCATATCATGGTGCATGAATCCTATATCAGCTATGATCAATGTTTGGACTGCTTCAAAGCTAGTTAAGATATAGGTTGTTTGATTGCAAGTTGAATAAGCTAGTATAAGTTCAATCTGCGAATGAAGCAAGCCTGCTTGGTATATTAGCCTTTGCAGTTTCCTTTAAGTGTCGAATGTGAGTGTGAGTTATTCGCATTCATGGATCTGAATGGATGGAATGATGTTGTGAAGCCTACAATAGTAAATAGTGGTATGAGCATGATAATAACTTGAACTTACAAGCAACCGAGATTTAACTTCTGGTGTGTTGAATTGCTATGGGCTCTTGCTTGTTTGTTGCTGTAAATTTGTGGTGTTTGAGAGTTAGTAAACCTTCAGTTTCCTTGAAATGACCTTAGAAGAAGTTGTTTGGCATGTATTTTCTCTGAGTTTTGTGTGTTAATGTCATGGAAGCATTATAATCCTCCTTACCGTTTTTATTTTGTTTTGAATTGTGACAATATGGTTGCAGATTTGCAAGCTAGCGCAGTAGCTAGCCTTGCAAAAGCAAACATCTTTTTGAATTACCAAACCTCATGGGCTGGAGTAGCTTGCATTAGAAGAGAATCGACATGTCTTGTGAAGCTCTAATTAATGATTAACTAGATAATAGGGCAGTTGAGCTATTGTTATATGAGTTTTGTATAAATTATTTTGTTTAATCGTTCATTTTGTATAAGTTGATTTGGTTATTCTTTGGTATGGTTAGGCTTTATTAATTTGCAGGATTTATGCAATTGTTGATTAAGCGTAGTTCAAGAGATTCAGTAGGCCTTGGTAGAGATTGGGCCTGACTTTGGCCCAGTTGAGGCACCCTGATTGAAACCAGGCACGGAATGCTTTGGATCTGCTTTGCCTTCGCTTCTGGGCTCAATATCGAGCCCAAATGCCTTTAGGAAATTTCACCCGTCAATTGGCTTTACAATAATTTGAGGCCCAGCGTTCCTCTTTTGGCCACGTTCTTTTAGAACCAATACTTTCAGATAACATTAGGCCTATTGCTGGCCCAGCTCTTCTTAAACACTTAAGGGCCTAGTCGGTCTCCCCATAAAGGCTTTCAATTAGCAGCCCCTTTCTAATACCAAACTTAATTTAAATATGATCTCTCGTAGTTTACTTTAGGCAAGTAATAAATCATCGCAACTACGGGTGCGGTTCCCGTGGCGTAGTTGTGATACCTAATTTCCAATTAGTTTTAAATATGAATATCCGTAGTTCGCTTTAGTTGAGTACAAACCTTTTCTCAAAATAAGTTGAGGTGTGCCATCCAATCACATAGTCTATGGCCCTCACATCAATGTCTTAACTAATGTAGAAAAATGCCTTGAATTCTCATAGTTTGCTTTAGGCGCGTTAATTAAATAAATTATCATGGCTACGGGTATGGTTCCCGTGACGTAGTCGTGATACATAGTTTTCCAAATCTGGGGGTACATTTATGTGACCTGGCCATAAAAACTAATAATGCTAATAATTTTAACATGTTGAAAATTGTGGGTACAGTTCCCGTGACACGATTCGCAATGTGTACCAAACAAAACAAGTGTAAGACAATCGTAACTTGTTCCAGAATAATTTCATAAATAATTACAAGCGGTTAAAAGCTAAAAATGCACAATAGGTTTAAAATATGTAATTGATCAGATAATTGGGCCAATAATAATAGTTGAGCGACCGTGCTAAAACCACGGAACCCGAGAATGCCTAAAACCTTCTCCCGGGTTAGCAAAATTCCTTACCCAGATTTTTGTGTTTCGCGGACTGTAAAACAGAGTCAAACTTCCTCGATTCGGGATTTTAAACCGGTGAATTGGGACACCATAAATTATCCCAAGTGGCGACTCTGAATTTGATATAAATAATCCTATTTCGATTTTGTCACTTTAATTTGAAAAACACCCCTATACCACTTCTGGTGGTAGAAAAAGCAGGTGTGATAGCTCTGCGACTCTGCTGGGGACTAAAAACCCAGAACTTCTTGTTCAGGGTTCAAAAATTCGAGCTTAGAATAATTGTTATATTTGGCTTTTATTTATTATCTGATTTTTATTACATGCCTGAATCTAATGTGCTAAATGCCGCTTTTTACCGCTTTGATATTATTTGAACTGTATATAAACTGCTGCGAAACCCTTCTCTTCTAATCTTCTGGGAAGTGCACGCTGGCGTGACTTCTTTTTTGTTAGTGTCATACCCTAATCTAGAACGAGGTTCGGACAAGTTGCAAAGCCGAATGATCTTTTGGTTACCGGTACGCTTCCCCCCCGGCTCAAGTTGTCCGCTCGGGTAAACCAGGTCTAGAACAATACACTCAGGTTTAAAACCTAGAATAACACAGCCTCATGCCGGATCCCTAGTAGGAATGTTTGCTTGCATCATGTGCATTTGACTTTGGGGACTCAACAAAGGGGTTGGGTCCGTCTAGGACAGGTGTACCCGAAAATAAAAGACCAATTTGATGCATTTTTACGTGCTACCTATGCATTCATTTGTTTCGGCTTGCATGTTGACCGACTTTTGGATAGGTAGGAAAATCAAAGAAAAACCAAGTTTGTAGTATGAGAGAGGATTTCACCCGTGTCCCAAAAATGGTGTTCAATATTCCGTTGGAACTACACATGTGGTGGGAAAATTTGGGTGAGTAAGGATGAGACACGGTCAACCTTTACTTGGGGGGCTCACCGGATTACTAAAGATCAGGCCTAGGGGAGACATAATAAAGGCACTGGTGATATTTTGGGACCAAGCTCACAACGTTTTGCATTTCTCGGATTCGAACTCACACCCACTTTGGAGGAGATTGCCGGTTATGTTGGGATTACCGAGGGTCTAAGACATAAATACTTGGTCGCTCCAAGGGCCGTCACCCCTCACAAGTTTATAGATTTGCTAAAAATAAGCAGGGGGTCCAATATGCAGATTTGGCGGCTGGGTTTTCCACTCCACACTTTATATACTAGCGGTACGGGCATGTAAGAGGACTTGACAACCCGGAAAATGGAATCTGTAGAAAAGGGAACCGATCAAAATGGGAAGAGCATAGGTGCTTCGCTTTCATGGTGGCGTTCTTAGGTCTTTTAGTGTTTCCCCAGAGGATGGGAATATTGATCTACGGGTAGCTGGAGTCGTCAATGTTTTGATTACCAATGCAAAGAGCACCCTCGCCCCTATGATAGTATCTGAGATATTTCGAGCTCTCACGGCCTGCAAAGCCGGAGTAGATTTCTTCGAAGGGTGCAATTTGCTACTACAAATGTGGATAATTGAGCATATGTGTCATCGTCCTTGATATATGAATTACGAATCTACAGGAAAGAGCTGTATTGAAGAGTTCGGCACAAGGGTCTCAAGGCTCAAAATGCCAGAAGGGTTAGGAGAGTGGATATCCCGCCTTCATTCTATAACGGTAGGGCAGATAGAGTGGACACTTGGTTGGCTTCTTGTTGAAGATATTGTGTATATGCCTGCCACCGGTCCTTATTTCCTCCTAATGGGCCTTCGAGGCATCTAGCCTTATGCCCCATACCGGGTGTTGAGACAGTTGGGAAGATGCAACGTAGTGCCCCCGGATGAAGATCTTAGTGTTCTTGCAGTCGAAATCCGCTTGGATGGCCAATTTCATGAAGAAATAGTTCGTCATATTTGGAACGAGTGCCAGTATTTGAAAGCAAACACCCGAGTGCGTGACTTGTTTAAAGGCGAGGTCTCACCGGGTTATCTTGCTTGGTATAGAAAGAAGGACACTTCAAAGGCCGAACTTGAAAGGCCAACCAAAAGGCCTCACATCCAGGAATTCAAAAACCCAAAAAATATTTCTTTCTTTTATTTCACATTTATCCTCTGAACTACGTAATGATGTAATTCATGCAGCGTTATGATATGTAGGCAATCCCTATAGGATTCGATCATAACTATAAAATGAAGAAAATCAAAAGAGAAAAGGAACTGAGTGAAAAGAAAGAGTGGCAAAACAAGAAACAAGAGAGAAATGCAAAATAAGAGGAGTGCAATAAGAACCAAGTAGAGAACTGATAGTGACTAAAAAGGCAGGAATGAAAAGAAAAGAAAGCCCAAATGTGAAAGTTCCTTAAAGTCGGGATGAAGCATGCAACCATTCAAATACACAATAGAAACATTTACCTGTTAGGTTCATTGCATTCCCAACGTGTGGTTGCCTATCTGTTAAGTTCTTAATCGCTAACAAGTTTGCTGGTTGTCATCAAGTACAAGAAGGTGGTTAGTTTGTTCGGCATTCTGGCAAGTCACCCATATAATACCAGATCTAAGCACAAGGCGAACATGGCTGGCAAAGAATTGGACTCGAGTGTTATTGACCCGCCAAGGGAGGTAGAGGAGTCGGAGCCTGATTTGAAAGAAGAGTTACATAAGCTGAAACACCAGATGGCTGAGATGTACCAGGCATGGATGAAAGGGCATCCTCCACCATCATACCCCGCCAACCCTGCTTTTGTCCCACCACTAGCTCAATCTCAAGAACCCCCCGTTATTGATCTATCCCCACAACATGCCCCAAGCTTCAACCCTTATCACCACTATCCGGGCTCTTCTTCCCGGACTGTCCAAGCTCAACTAGCCAAATCAACCGCATACCCTCCTCCATCGGCTACCCCTGTCTTCGTAGCACCTCCACCAGCCACCTTCCACCGATCTTCTAGTGAGCCAACACTCCAAGCCCAAGATAACCAGTACTACGCCCCGGAGCCCACCTTCAAAGTCTCGGATCACTACTCCTACACTCCTCATTTTGACCTTCCTGTCGAGATTTAGAAACCACCCAAAAACCCGGAACAGAAGGAGATGTTTTGAAACGTGTGAAGCCCGGAACAGTGGCTCAGAAATATGCAGGGGTTGGGAGGCCAAGTGAGTGTAGCCTACAAAGATATGTGTTTGTTTCCTGACATCCAGTTACCTGTTGGGTTCAAAATGCCCAAATTCGACTTGTATGACGGGCACGGAGATCCCGTGGCCCACTTAAGGGGATTTTGCAGCAAAATGAGAGGAGCCGGTGGGAAAGATGAGCTGTTAATGGAATACTTTAGCTAGAGTCTAAGTGGCACAGCATTGGAGTGGTACACTCGTTAGGATCACAACATATGGTATACCTAGGATGATTTGGCCCAAGCATTCGCTAGGCATTTCCAATACAACATAGAAATTGTCCTAGATCGTTTGTCTTTGACTAAGATAGAGAAGAAGCCTGGTGAGAGTTTCAGGGAATACAGTTTTCGTTGGAGGGAACAGGCAGCACGAGTCAACCCTCCGATGGAGGAAAGTGAAATGGTAGAGTACTTTCTTCAGGCTTTGGAGCCTACTTACTTTGGTCATCGGATCTCGGCCATAGGTAAGTCTTTCAATGAAGTAGTGAAGATGGGAGGTATGGCAGAAGAAGGGCTCAAATCGAGCAAGATCATGAGCTACTCAGCTATAAAAGAAACTACCCAAGCAATTCAGAATGGTACTGGAGGAGTAATAGGCAAGAAGAAGAAAGAAGATGTTGCAATGGTCGTCTCGGGATCGTGGCATGGTCCAAGGGGTATACCACACCATTACACCCATCCTCGATCCCATCCTCAAACCTACGCCCAAACCCCATATAATCTACCCCAACATTACTTTCCATCGCCAGACCCTCAGTATGCTATCAGGCCACCTCAATACCATGTCCACCACGCCCAGTCATACGCTCAACCTCCTTCTTACCCACAATGGCATGCCCCAGCTCCACAGAATACCTACCCGGCTCCAGAAAATGCCTACCCACCTCCACAAACATACCGAAACCCTACTGGTCCAAACTTTCGATCCAGGCCAGAGTATAGAAATGAAAGGACGCAGCGGAAGAAAACTATCACCCCGCTTGGGGAGTCTTATACCAGCTTATTTCAGACGTTGAGGCAGTTGGATGTTTTTAGGCCAATTGAGTCAAAATTACCAAACCCCCATCTAAAGAACCTAGATTATTCCCTCAGATGTGCATATTGTTCTAATGCTCCGGGGCACGACACAGAAAAATGTTGGCATTTGAAGAACGCCATCCAAGAGCTCATCGATACAAACCAAATTGTGGTCCGAACTCCGGAAGCACCAAACATCAATGAGAACCCAATGCCAGCCCATGCTGAAATGCACATGATTGAGATAGTGCATAAGGATAGGGAGCCCAAAAAGCCTTCACAGTCCGTTATGATGATCCGGTCTAGTGAGGTTAAGTCAATCAAGGACGCGATTGTCACAAAAATAACCTCTTCGATAACTGAAGGATCGGCAGATAAGGTGAGCATGACAAATGATAAGTCACCTATGGTAGTTGAAAAGAGGTCCCCAAGTGAGGTTGAAGCAAAGCAAGAAAAGCCAAAGGTGATCGTGCTGGGGGTAGCAAGTAAGCATGTCATAATTGTGGAGGGGCCCGCGCCGCCCCTATCATTATCAAACCTGTGACCCAGCTGCCGGTAGCTAACACCAAGCCTTTCCCATGGAACTATGAGCAGGTGATAGTGACCTATAAGGGGAAGGAAGTGAAAGAAGAAGTTAACAAAGCCTAAGGATTAACTCGGTCGGGGAGATGCTTTGCCCCGGAATAGTTAAAGAAAGCTAAAACACTCAGAGAGAATCCAGTTCTAGTGAAGAAACCGGTCACTGAAGAAGAGGCAGAGGAGTTTTTGAGAAAAATGAAGGTGAAAGATTACTCCATCATGGAACAGTTGAGAAATACTCCTGTTCAGATTTCCCTGCTATCATTGTTGATCCATTCAGATGAGCACCGCCGGGCCCTGATGAAGATTCTGAACGAAGCTCATGTCCCCGACAAAATCACAGTGAACCATTTGGAGAAAATTGCCAACACGATATTTGAGGCGAACAGGATCACCTTATCAGATGATGAGTTGCCTTTTGAAGGTACCGAACACAACAAAGCTCTCTATCTTTCAGTGAAATGTGAAGATTCTGTGGTTACAAGGGTGCTGGTGGATAATGGTTCCAGTGCGAACATTTGTCCTCTCTACACTCTGCACAAGTTGAAAATTAATACTGAAAGGATCCACAAGAACAATATATGTGTCCGAGGTTTTGATGGAGGGGGAAAAGATTCTATTGGTGATATCGTGCTCGAACTAACAATAGGACCAGTTGAATTTACCATGGAGTTCCAAGTACTGGATGTGGCCGTCTCTTACAATTTGCTGTTAGGTAGGCCCTGGATACATGTTGCCAAAGCAATCCCGTCTTCTTTGCACCAGATGGTCAAGTTCGAGTGGGACAAATAGGAGATCATCGTGCATGGCGAGAGAACTTGTGTGCTTACAATGATACTTCCGTCCCGTTTATTGAGGCCGAAGATAACAAGGGGCCTTGGGTCTACCAAGTTTCCGAAACAATGCAAGTTGAGAACGTTCCCGAGGGGGAATGTATTCCAGGTCCAAGATTAGCCTCCGCATCTGTCATGGTGGCATTTGAAATGCTGAAGAATGGTTTTGTGTCGATCAAAGGTATGGGCGCATCTTTGCAAGGTATCGTGTAGTCAGTGTCTCTGCGTGAAAATCTGGGTACATTTGGTCTGGGGTTCAAGCCCACAGGGGATGATGTGAAAAAGGCTAAAAAGTTGAAAAAGAAGGCATGGTTGCTCCCTAAGCCTATCCCACGCCTCTCCAAGTCTTTCGTCAAGTTAGGGGTAGTGGAGCGTTCGGTGTCAGCAGTTCCAAAGCATGTGGTTGATTTTGATGAAGAGTTGATTGAAAGGTTCCAGAGTCTATTTAATGAGGTGAACATGGTAGAAATCGGTGAAGGTTCTAGCAAAGCAGACGTGCAGTTTATTGGGCCAAAAGTGAAGCTTAAAAATTGGGATGCTACTCCTCTCCCTACTCGGAAGGAGTTTTGGTAGTTTGCTTTGTTTTCTTGTCTGTCATCTGTATTATTCCAGGGTTGTAATCCAGATTTTTATTTTCTGTCTGTTTTGATGTACAAACCCTTCTATCCTTTTATTTTCAATGAAATGCAATTTCCCTTTTTCCATTACTCCTGATAGTGTCATTCTCGTCTTTCTTTGTACAGTTCTTTTTATGCTGGTTTCAATGACATGACATGCATGAGGAATATTCGGCCAAGTCTTAAAAGCCAATCTAATTCTGAAATAATAATCCAAGAAATAGAGTGTGATGATGAAACTGAATATGATGAAGAAGCGGCATTTGAGGAAATTAGTAAAGAACTAAATCATTTTGAAGAGAAACCCAAGCCTAATTTGAATTAAACTGAAGCAATCAATTTAGGGGATCCAGATAATATCAGGGAAACCAAGATAAGCGTACACTTGGAACCACAAATCAAGGAAGAAATAATCAAACCATTGTTTGAATATAAAGATATTTTTGCTTGGTCGTATGATGACATGCCGGGTTTGAGTACCGACTTGGTAGTTCACAAATTTCAAACTGATCCAGCTTTCCCTCCCGTCAAGCAGAAGTTAAGGAAGTTCAAAACTGACTTAAGTGTGAAGATCAAAGAGGAAGTCATAAAGCAACTTGATGCAAAGGTCATTCGAGTCACTCGGTATCCCACTTGGTTAGCTAATGTTGTGCCGGTGCCAAAGAAACATGGTAAGACCAGAGTGTGTGTTGATTACCGTGATCTCAACAAAGTAAGTCCGAAGGATAACTTCCCATTGCCAAATATCCACATTTTGATTGATAATTGTGCCAAGCATGAGATTGGATCTATTGTAGATTGCAATGCGGGATATCATCAGATCTTAATGGATGAGGAAGATGCGGAAAAGACGACATTCATCACGCCGTGGGGAACATATTGCTACCAGGTCATGCCATTTGGTTTGAAAAACGTTGGGGCAACTTACATGAGGGCAATGACCACCATATTCCATGACACGATACACAAAGAGATTGAGGTCTACGTAGATGATGTGATCATAAAGTCCAGGAAGTAGTCCGACCACGTCGGAGACTTGAGAAAGTTTTTCTAGAGGCTCCGCAGGTACAATCTTAAGCTCAACCCCACAAAGTGTGCATTTGGTGTTCCGTCTGGGAAAACTGTTGGGGTTTATAGTCAGTCGACGAGGCATTGAGTTATCCGTCAAAGATCAAAGCTATCCAAGAATTGCCACCCCCAAGGAATAAGACTGAGGTGATGAGTTTGCTCGGGCGTTTAAACTACATCAGCAGGTTTATTGCTTAACTCACGAAACCTTGTGAGCCCATCTTTAAGTTGCTGAAGAAGGATGTTGCGGTCAAATGGACTGATGAGTGCCAGGAGGCATTTGATAAGATCAAAGGGCACTTGTCAAACCCACATGTGTTGGTCCCGCCGGAATGTCACGACCCGGATTTTCCACCCTCGGGAGTCGTGATGGCGCCTACTAATAAAAGCTAGGCAAGCCAACCAACTGAATTATTTACCTTCTTTACATTTTTAAATCCATTAACAATTAAGAACCACAGCTAATAATCAACAAAATTTAATAAGCAGAAGACTGAATTGAAAGTTTTAATAATGCTACCAATATCAATCCATAACAATCTACCCAAGACTGGTATCACATCTTCACAGACTGTCTAACAATACTACAATTAAAGGTCTAAAAGAAATAATATAATACTGTCTCTTGAAATACGGGAACAAAATAGGAATAATAGATAGAAAGACACGCCAAGGCTAGCGGACGCCTGCAGGACTACCTCGGGTCGCCTGATGAATGCGAAATAGCAATCTCACTGTGGTCTGAAATCTACAGCACTGGGATCTGCACAAAAGAGTGTATAGTGTAGTATCAACACAACCGACCCCATGTGCTGGTAAGTGCCTAGCCTAACCTCGGCGAAGTAGTGACGAGGCTAGGACCGGACTACCAAATAAACCTGTGCAGTTAAATTATATACGGTGGAAAAATAAAAGCAGAAATGTACAGGCAAGGATGGGAGGGGGAGACCATGCTGCGGGGAAACATCAAATGATAACAGGAGGACAACAGGTAAATATCAGGAACACCACAACCAAATTATCAACAAGAATCAAAAATCAAACAAGTGCACGACATCACCCTTTGTGCTTTTATTCTCGTCCTCACCATATGAATCAATAGAAATTGCACGGCATCACCCTTCATGCTTTTACTCTCATCCTCACCGTAAAATCAATATAATCGGCACGGAATGGTACATCGTGCGGCACGACATCACCCTCCGTGCTTTACACTCTTCCTTATAAAATTATTCACGGTATCACCCTTCGTTCTTTAACACTCTCTCACCAAAACAATGCACGACATCACCCTTCGTGCTTTACACTCTTCCTCATCCAAACAACAATCACAGACAATAAGGGAAAGGGAATAAATGAATCACAACAAAATCCCGTCAAGGGAACAATATTAAAACAACAAGATCCCGGCAAGGGAACAATACCATAATCCTCTTCTCTTTTTCACATTTGTTTGACAACTCGATTTACAATTTGAGCCAATGCTCTATAAGGTTCAATTACAAATTATTCTTTCACAATTCACTTCACAACTTGAGCCAACACTCCTCAATGTTCAAATATCACCACTACTTCCACAAACTTTGCCCAACAATAGAAAACATCACAAAAAGGCATGAACAATACAAACGGAGTCATATTAATAACAATATAAGACTCACGGTCATGCTTGACACCAACGTATAGATACTCATCACCATGCCTATACGTCGCACTCAACAAATAACACATAGCAAATAGGATAGAAGGCTCCTCAAATATACAACTTGTTTCAAAATCGGACCTCAAATCAAGGTCCAAATACCCAAAATTTGAAAAACCTAGGTTCTACTGAAAACACCCAATTTCCCCCATGAAAACCTTTGATTTTGAGTTGAAATTATGTGAAAAAATGTTAAAGATTGAAGAAAACGATTTGGAAACAACTTACAATCGATTTAGAGAAGAAATTTTCTTTGGAAAATCGTCCAAGAGAGTTTATGTTTTGAGGAGGTATGAAAAATGGTTGAAAATGCGTCTAAGTGTTAATTAACTGGTCTCTGATGTCGCAATTGCGGCCAAGGTTTGCAATTATGAACCCCTCAGAAATCTGCTACTGTCGCATTAGTGACTAAGTATCGCAATTGCGAAGTCGCTTTTGCGACCGGATTGTCGCAACAATGACCAAGGGGAATTCCAGGCCACTTCGCAAATGTGATGGGCCCTTCGCATTTGCGACATCGCTTTTGCGATGACCACGTCGCATTTGCGACCCCAAGGCATACGGGGTCTCTTTGCATTTGCGATGAGTTTTCTTGCGAAGCCTGCAGACCTGCAACATACCTGCAAACTCCTAAGTCCAAATTTCACTCCGTGACCTATCCGAACTCACCCAAGCCCTCGGGGCTCCAAACCAAATATGCACACTAACCCAAAAACATAATACGGACTTGCTCGTGCATTCAAATTCACCAAAATAACATCAACAACTATGAATTTAGTATCAAAATCATGAAATCACTTACGAACATCAAAATTTTCCAATTTTCTCAAATAATGTCCGATTCACATCATTTCAAGTCCATTTCTTATCAAATTTCACAGACTTAACTTAAATCACATATAAGACTCAACTCAAATTTCAAACACATTTCATTTCCAAAAACTCATTGTGAGCACGTGATTTTTGCCACGCTTAAATCTCTCCTACAAATTCCTTAGAATTAGAATTTTTCTTTTAATATTTAAATTTTTAGGATTAATTACATAATTCTTGTGCTTGTTTGCATTTTGTGAGCATTCTTAGTTTGATATAATTCATAAAAATACAAAAAAAAATAGTGCATTTGCATTTAGCACCCCACTTAAATATTTTAGTTAATTAACATTATAAAAATAGAAGAAAATAATAAAAATAGTCCTTTTGCATTTTTTTACTTTTAATTTTGATCTTTTCCTTAGTATTCTTTTAAAATTAGGATTTAGTTGATTTTGAAAATTAATTAGTTTAATTTTAGAGTTAAATCAGATCTGTTAATTATTTTCAATTTTGTATTTTTACAAGAATTTTCATCTTCTATCTGTTTTATTCCTGATTGTTATTTTCTTTCTTTTATTTTTACCCAGAATTTCTTGTTTTCGTGTTTGAATTAGGGTTTTATTTAGGATTCCTTTTTTTGTTTGATTTGAATACCCGGATTGTTATTGCTTATACGTAATATTAGTTTTACTTTGTTTTTTTTTTGGTTATTTTTAGATTGTAGTTCAATTGGAATTGTTCGCTTTAGTTGTTAGTTTACTGTTTTATTAGCTTAACGATACTTTTAGTCTTAGGGGTCATATTAATTAGAGTTGAAATTCAGTTTTGATTAGCTATATTGGTGAATTCTAATTTTGAGCTTTGTTTGGTTATAGCTGATTAGTCTATAGTTTGATATTGACTAACTATGGTAAATTGAGACCAAGGGGGGCTGGGTTAGTCGATATAGGTTTGGTAATTTCAGAATAATGTCAAGGGTAGTGTAGGTATTTCAATCTTGCAGTAATAGGGATAGAATTCCCTAGAGGCTTCTAGATGGGGCTCAAAATAGAAATTCAAAAATTTAGTAGCGTAACTTGGGCAACAAGCTAATAAATAAGGGACTAACTAGCTAAAAATTGAAAAATAAAAGAGGGACTTAGGGGGTAAAGTGAAAATCTGAAGGCAGCCCTAATTTTGTCTATAAAAGGCAGCCCTAGTGGCTTGATTAACAAGTTGCACACATCTGAAAATTCAAAAAAAAAAAAAACTCCCAGCTTCCAAATTTCCCTTTCAAAACATTTTTCAGTAAAGCTTATAACCTACAATTTGAAATTCAAAACCAAAAAAAAAAACCAGATCTGAAATTCAGAAGCTCCCTTAGATCTTAGTCTTCTTCTTCAAAAACCAAAAACCAAAAAACAAAAGCGAAACAGCAGAGAAAACTCAAAAGAAAACTATTACATTGAAGTCTCTCTTAAGTTGATCTCAAGTTTAGCTATCAATTTGGGGTTTCCTAGTGTCCTGAGTTCAACTTCAAGCTATTTGGGTTTCTGCAAGTTATATTGACTGATTTACTGGTTTTATTTTGGTTGGAGCAATCCCTGGTTTTGAGCTTTTTCCTGAACTGTTGCTAAGCATTGCTGCTGTGAAGTTGCTGACCCTAATCTCTTCTTTTAATTTGCTCAAATTCCAGGTACATCTTTTGTAGTCTTCAAGCACTGGAAATAAAGTGAAACACTTGTCAATTTGTTCTCCTCATTTAGTTTCATGTTATATTTAGCTAGATCCAGCAATTTCATTATGTTCTCCATGTGTATTCGACTAAGGACTATTAGAATTATGATGTTAGGGTTATTGTGGTAGAGATTAGCTCATAAATATGCTTAAATTACTTGTATCGGACTGTTTGAATGAGGACATTCTGGATTTTGTTGGTATAGATCCTGTAGCATAGACTAGAATTATATTCAATATAGTTTTGTGCCTGGCTGAGCTTACATCGTTTATTCATTTAATTGTTATATGTATTGAAGTGATAAATTGATTTGCTTCAGTTCTTAAAAAATCATCATCTATGACTATAATATAAAAGTCAGGAAAAGATACATAAATAACTCAAGTGTAAGTACATAAATAACTCAAGTGTAAGCTGTGTTTTCAACTGGAATTGCTATTAGAGGTTGTCATAGGCTTATGCACCTGAATATGAGGTTTACACGTTTACATCTGAAGTCGAGCGGTTTGTCATTTATACCTATTGCTTTAATGTTCAGTTAGAATTCTAGTCCGAATTTTGATCAGCATGCTAATTCACAAATGAAGTATTAATTGATATGTGGATACACGAATCATTATCTAAATGTTAAAAGGTGAACAATTCCACCCAACTACCTAGAAATTGCATTTCTATGATAACTGGATTTCCTGCATCGTTTGGATTGGGCTCATTTGGGCCTCAATTGATGATTCCCTGGAAAGTGATCTGTCCAATTAGGGGAACAAACTACTTCAGGTCTGGGCCAAACTTCCAAGGCCCAAAACCGTTGGAAACTAAAAATCCATTAAAATTACATTAGGAGTATGGGAATTAATCTGCGATATAAATTTAGGTTTTCGAGTTAGGTAGCGGGTTCAAATTAAGAGGGTCCTCTCTTTTGTTTGAATTCGGACTTGAACTCGAGGCCCGAATTTATAAATGCAAATTAATTAAGCCCTTTTTACAGACAAAAAATAAATAAAGAATCTTAGTTTGCTTTAAGTTGGCCTTAAAACAATAAAAGTGGGACGAGCCTCGCCAAATAAAAAATGCATAAATTGCGGGGCCCTCATTAAATGCTTTATTAAAAATATTTTAGAAATTCGGGACATGCCTTTTAGCGAATTTTCATGGCTTCTCGCAAAGTTAATAAGACGCTAGACACTTTAGGCGCGCTTTTAATAATTTTACCTTCTTAAATACGGGTGTGCATTTCATGCGACCCAAATCCAAATCCCAAAACGTTGAATAGGAGGTGTCGAGGATCCGGGTGCATTTCATGTGACGTGATCGAAAAACACGCTCTTAATCGGCATTCACTTTCATAAAAACTAATTAAAAACGGTTAAACAAATTTATAAAATTGCACTATAGGTTTGAACAAGTATAAAAACCAGATTTTTAGCCATTTACAATAATTTAAGCGACCGTGCTAGAACCACGGGATCCGGGGTGCCTAACACCTTCCCTCGGGTCAACAGAATTCCATATTCAGAATTTCTGGTTCGCAGACTCCAATTGGGAAGTCGAATTTTTCCTCGATTTGGGATTTAAATTAATCGGTGACTTGGGACACCAAAAGCCAATCTTATCCCAAGTGGCGACTCTAAAATCAATTAAAATAATCCCATTTCGAATAATGTCACTTGAAATGGAAAAACTCCCTTATACATTTATCCTTCGGGGTAGGTGTGTAAAAAAGAATGTGTGACACTCATATATTTTCCAGAAAAAAAATTTCAATAAAAATTAATTTCTCGGGCTTGGGACCTTGGAATCTGATTCCGGGCATATGCCCAAGTCCCATATTTTCATACGGACCCTTCAGGACCGTCAAATCATAGGTCCGAGCCCGTTTACCCAAAATGTTGAGCAAAGTCAACCTAAATTTTAAAGGCAAAATTTATTATTTTTCACAGCTTTTCACATAATGACCTTCCGAATACGCGTCCGTACTGCGCACAAAAATCGAGGTGAGACAAAAAGGAGGTTTTAAGGCCTCGAAACACTGTATTTATTTCAAAAACAAGTGATGACCTTTTGGGTCATCACATCCTCCACCTCTAAAACAACCGTTCATCCTCGAACGAACATAAGAAGGATGTACCTGAGTAGGAGAAAAGGTAGGGATAACGGCTCCGCATATCGGACTCGGACTCCCAGGTCGATGCCTCAGCAGGCTGACCTCTCCACTGAACACGAACAGAAGGGAAACTCTTCGATCTAAACTGACAAACCTGTCGGTCTAGAATAGCTACCGGCTCCTCCTCATATGAAAAGTACTTGTCCAACTAGACAGTGCTGAAGTCTAACACGTGGGATGGATCGCCCTGATACTTCCGAAGCATAGACACGTGAAACGCTGGACGCACGACTGATAAACTTGGCGGCAATGCAAGTCTATAAGCCACCTCTCCCACTCGATCAAGAATCTCAAATGGGCCAATGAACCTAGGGATAAGCTTGCCCCTCTTCCCAAATCTCATCACGCCCTTGTTAGGCGACACCCGAAGCAATACCCGCTCACCGACCACGAATGCCAAGTCACGAACCTTATGAACAGCATAACTCTTCTGCCTGGACTGAACTGAACGAAGCCTATCTTGAATGATTCTGACCTTGTCCAAGGAATCCTACACTAGATCCGTACCCAACAACCGAGACTCTCCCGGCTCAAACCATCCAATCGGCGACCGACACCGCCTACCATACAAAGCCTCAAAAGGAGCCATCTGGATACTCGACTGGTAGCTGTTGTTGTAGGCAAACTCCGCCAAAGGCAAAAACTATCCCATGAGCCTCCAAAGTCAATCACACAAGCTCGGAGCATATCCTCCAAAATCTGAATAGTCCGCTCGGACTGTCCGTCTGTGTGAGGATGAAACGTTGTGCTCAACTCAACTCGTGTGACTAACTCCCGCTGAAATGCTCCACAGAAATGTGAGGTAAACTGCGTACCTCGGTCCGAAATGATAGACACGGGCACACCATGAAGACAGACAATCTCTCGGATATATATCTCAGCTAACTTCTCGGAAGAATAGGAGACTGCCACAAGAATGAAATGTGCTGACTTGGTCAGCCTATCAACAATAACCACACTGCATCGAACTTCCTCTAAGTCCGTGGGAGTTCGACAACGAAGTCCATAGTGATACGCTCCCACTTCCACTCAGGAATCTCAATCTTCTGGAACAGACCACTAGGCCTCTGATGCTCGTACTTAACTTGCTGACAATTCAGACACCGAGCCACATATGAAACAATGTCCTTCTTCATTCTCCTCCACCAATAATGCTACCGCAAATCCTGGTACATCTTGGAGGTGCCCGGATGAATAGAGTACCGGGAACTATGGGCCTCCTCTAAAATTAACTCTCGGAGCCCATCACATTAGACATACAAACTCGACCCTGCAGCCTCAAAACTCCATCATCTCCTAATGTAACCTGCTTGGCACCTCCGCGCTGCACCGTGTCTCTAAGGACACACAAATGAGGATCATCACACTGCCGATCTCGGATATGCTCTAATAAAGAAGAGCGAGCAACTGTGCAAGCTAATACACGGCTGGGCTCAAAAACATCCAACCTCACGAACTGATTGGCCAATGCCTGAACATCCAAAGCAAGCGGTCTCTCACCTACCGCAATATATGCAAGACTGCCCATGCTGGCTGACTTCCTACTCAAAGCATCGGCTACCACATGGGCCTTTCCCGAATGATATAAGATGGTGATATCATAGTCCTTTAACAGCTCCAACCACCCCCTTTGCCTCAAATTTAGCTCTTTCTTCTTGAGCAAGTATTGCAAACTCTTGTGATCCGTGAACACCTCACATGCCATGCCATATAGGTAATGCCTCCAAATCTTCAGCGCGTGAACAATGGCTGCTAACTCCAAATCATGGACTGGATAGTTCTTCTCATGAATCTTCAACCGACGCGAAGCATAAGCAATGACCTTGCAACCCTGCATCAATACCGCACCAATTCCAATACGAGATGCATCACAATAAATTGTACATGGCCCTAAACCTTTGAGCAAAACCAACACTGGCGCCATAGTCAAAGCTGTCTTGAGCTTCTGAAAGCTCGCCTCACACTCGTCCGACCACCTGAACTGGGCACCCTTCTGGGTCAACCTGGTCATCGGAGCTGCGATAGATGAAAACCTCTCCACAAGCCGACGATAATAGCCTGCCAAACCCAAGAAACTTCGGATCTCTGTAGCTGATATGGGTCGAGGCCAGTTCTTGACTGCCTCTATCTTATTCGGATCTACCTGGATACCCTCTGCTGATACCACATGACCCAAGAATGCAACTGAACTCAACCAGAACTCACACTTTGAAAACATAGCATACAACTGACTATCTCTCAAAGTCTGAAGAACCACTCTCAGATGCTGCTCATGCTCCTCCCGGCTGCGAGAATAAATCAAAATATCATCAATGAAGACTATCACGAACGAGTCCAAGTAAGGCATGAACACTCGGTTTATCAAATCAATGAAAGCTGCTGGGGCATTTGCCAACCTTAATGACATCACCAAGAACTCATAATGCCCGTATCGAGTGCGGAAAGCTGTCTTTGGGACATCAGATGCCCTAATCCTCAATTGATGGTAGCCCGATCTCAAGTCGATCTTAGAAAACACTTGGGCGCAGTTGGTCGAACAAATCATCAATCCTCGACAATGGATACTTATTCTTGATTGTGACCTTGTTCAATTTCCGGTAATCTTACACAATCTCATCGACCCGTCCTTCTTTTGGACAAACAACACCGGCGCACCCCAAGGCGAGACATTGGCCTAATGAAGCCCTTATCAAGCTTGCAACTGCTCCTTCAACTCTTTCAACTCAGGTGGAGCCATACGATACGGCGGAATAGAAATGGGCTAAGTGCCCGGAGCCAAATCAATGCAAAAGTCAATATCCCTGTCGGGTGGCATACCCGGCAGGTCTGAAGGAAATACCTTAGGGAACTCACGAACTACATGCACAGAATCAATAGGAGGGACCTCAGCACTAGAATCACAAACATATGCTAAATAAGCCAAACACCCCTTCTCGACCATACGTCGAGCCTTCATATATGAGATAACACTACGGGTAGAATGACCAGGAGTCCCTCTCCACTCTAAATGAGGTAGACTCGGTAAGGCTAAGGTCACAGTCTTGGCATGACCATCCAAGATAGCGTGGTAAGGTGATAACCAGTCCATCCTCAATATGAAATCAAAATCAACCATGTCCAACAGTAACAAGTCTACTCGGGTCTCAAGACCCCCAATCATAACTACGCAAGAACGATGAACATGATCTACCATAATAGAGTCACCCACCGGTGTAGACACATAAATAGGAGTACTCAAAGAATTACTAGGCATGACCAGATACGACGCAAAATAAGATGACACATAAGAGTATGTAGACCCTGGATCAAATAGCACTGAAGCATCCCTACTACTAACCAGAACCATACTTGTGATAACTGCATCGGAAGCCTCAGCCTCAGGCGTGGCTGGAACAGCATAACATCGGGGCTAGGCCCCACCACTCCGGACTACATCTCTGGGACGGCCTGCTGCTGGCTGGCCTCCACCTCTAGTGGCCTGAGCTCCACCTCTAACACCTCTACCTCTACCTCTAGCACCTCTACCTCCATCTCTAGCTGGCTGGGTGGGCTGTGGAACACTCGGTGCCTGAACCATGGCACCGGAACCCAGATGCTGAGAGCTGCTCGATGCTCGAGGACAAAATCTAGAAATGTGACCCATATCACCACAAGTATGACAAGTCCTCGGCTGCTGAGACTGCTAACCGTGACGACCTGAATGACCACCCCGAAAACTCTGGAGCGGCGGCACACTATTAGGAGCTGGTGGTGCAATGTAGGACTGCTGATCTAAATACTGCATGTGAGAACCACGGCCACCTGAAGCACCGTGAGAAACCTGAAGTGCCGACTGAAAACGCCTATGAGGATGGCCTCTACCATACAAATCCCTGCCTCCAGACGACGCCACTGAATCAGCCTGAATGACGAGGCCTCTTGTCAGACCCCTGACTACCTCCCTGCGATAGAACCATCTCGACTCTCCTGGCCACATTGGCTGCCTCCTGAAAGGAAATCTTACTCCCCGTCTCCTTAGCCATCTAAAGTCGAATGGGCTGAATGAGCCCCTCAATGAACCTCCTCACTCTCTCCCTCTCAGTGGGAAGTATAAGTCATGGAACCCTATTGGAGATGCTCAAACTGCCTCCGATAGATCTCTCTCTGAGTGATGGGAAGAAAATTCTCCAAGAATAGCTGTGAAAACTGATCCCAAGTTAGAGCTAGTGACCCAACTGGTCTAGCCAAACAATAATGTCTCTACCAAGTCTTGGCGGATCCAGATAAGCGAAAAGTAGCAAAGTCGACCCCGTTGGTCTCCACTATCCCCATGTTCTTGAGAACCTCGTGACAGCTGTCTAAATAATCATGGGGATCCTCAGAAGATGCACCGCTGAAAGTGGTAGTGAAGAGCTTGGTAAACCTATCCAATCTCCACAAGGCATCGGCAGTCATAGCTGCTCCGTCACCGGTCTGGGCTACCACACCCGGCTGAACTGCTCTAACTGGCTGAGTTGTTGGAGTCTGAAACTAGGGATCCACCTGCTCCGGAGTGCGAGTAGCAGAAGTCTGGGCTCCTCCTCCAGCTTGAGAGACGGTTGGTGCTACAGGAAGCAAGCCTGCCTGGGTGACACTCTCCATGAGGCCCACTAGACGGACCAGAGCATCCTGAAGTACTGGGGTAGCAATGAACCCCTCTAGGAAATAAAACTGCCTGGGCTGGAACCTCCTCGTCAAACTCGACCTGAGGCTCCACCACTGGCGCTGCTGCTCTGGGCTGAGCTCTGCCCCTACCTCGGCCTCGCCCTCTGCCCCTCGTGGGAGATGCTGCTAGGGTCTCGGGTTGTTGATCAGCGGATGAGGAAACATGTGTTCTCGGGCATCTGCGAAAGAACAGAGTAGAAATTCAATTAGCATTGAGAAACCAAACCGCACGACAGGAAAGAATAGATGTGAAGTTTTTCCTAACTCTGTAGCCTCTGGGGGATAAATACAGACGTTTCTGTACCGATCCCTCAGACTCTACTAAGCCTGTCTATGAATTGTGAGACCTATGTAACCTAGAGCTCTGATACCAACTTGTCACGACCCGGATTTCCCACCCTCGGGAGTCGTGATGGCGCCTACTATTGAAAGCTAGGCAAGCCAACCAACTGAATTATTTACCTTGTTTACATTTTTAAATCCGTCAACAATTAAGAACCAACAGCTAATAAACAAAAAAACATAATAAGCGAAAGACTGAATTGCAAGTTTTAATAATGCTACCAACATAATCCATAACAATCTATCCAAGACTGGTATCACAACTTCACAGACTGTCTAACAATACTACAATTAAAGGTCTGAAAGAAATAATACAACACTATCTCTGGAAATACGAGAAAGAAACATGAATAATAGATGGAAGGAGACGCCAAGGCCTGCGGACGCCTGCAGGACTACCTCGGGTCGCTTGATTAACGCGAAACAACAATCTCACTCGGTCAGAAATCTACAGCACGGGGATCTGCACAAAAGACTGCAGAGTGTAGTATCAGCACAACCGACCCCATGTGGTGGTAAGTGCCTAGCCTAACCTCGGCGAAGTAGTGACGAGGCTAGGACCAGACTACCAAATAAACCTGTGCAGTTAAATTATATACAGGAGAAAAATAAAAGCAGAAATGTACAGGCAAGGATAGGAGGGGGAGAACATGCTGCGGGGAAAACATCAGATGATAACAAGATGACAACATGTAAATATCAGGAACACCACACAAAATTATCACCAAGAATCGGAAATCAAACAAGTGCACGACATCACCCTTCGCGCTTTTACTCTCGTCCTAACCATAAGAATCAATAGATACTGCACGGCATCACCCTTCGTGCTTTTACTCTCATCCTCACCATAAAATCAATATAATTGGCACGGAATGGTACATCGTACGGCACGACATCACCCTTCGTGCTTTACACTCTTCCTCACAAAATTATACACGGCATCACCCTTCGTGCTTTAACACTCTCTCACCAAAACAATGCACGGCATCACCCTTCGTGCTTTACACACTTCCTCACCCAAACAACAATCACAAACAATAAGGGCAAGGGAATAAATGAATCACAACAAAATCCTGGCAAGGGAACAATATCAAAACAACAACATCCCGGCAAGGGAACAATACCATAATCCTCTTCTCTTTTTCACATTTGTTGCACAACTCGATTCACAATTTGAGCCAATGCTCTATAAGGTTCAATTACCAATTACTCTTTCACAATTCACTTCACAACTTGAGCCAATGCTCCTCAATGTTCAAATATCACCATTACTTCACCAAACTTTGCCCAACAATAGAAAACATCACAAAAAGGCATGAACAATACAAACGCAGTCATATTTATAATAATATAAGACTCACGGGCATGCTTGACACCAACATATAGATACTCATCACAATGCCTATACGTCGTACTCAACAAATAACACATAGCAAATAGGACACAACTCCTAATCCCTCAAGCTAAGGTTAGACCAAACACTTACCTCGATGCCTCGAACATAATTCAGGCCTCAACTATCACTTTACCTCTTGATTCCACCACCAATTCGCTCGTATCTAGCCACAAGTTACTTAATTGTATCAATAAATGCTAAATGAATCAATTCTAATGCATGGAAATAAGTTTTCTAAAGTTTTTCCCAAAAAGTCAAAAATTGACCCCGGGCCCACATGGTAAAAACCCAAGGTTCGAACCAAAACCCGATTACCCATTCACCCGCGAACTCAAATATACAATTTGTTTTGAAATCGAACCTCAAATGGAGGTCCAAATCTCCAAAATTTGAAAAACCTAGGTTCTACCCAAAACACCCAATTTCCCTCATGAAAACCTTTGATTTTGAGTTGAAATAATGTGAAAAGTTGTATTGAAGAAAACGAGTTGGAAACAACTTACAATCGATTTGGAGAAGAAATTTTCTTTGGAAAATCGCCCAAGAGAGTTTATGTTTTGAGGAGGTATGAAAAATGACTGAAAATGCGTCTAAGTGTTAATTAACTGGTCCCTCGGGGCTCCAAACCAAATATGCACACCAACCCAAAAACATCATACGAACTTGCTCGTGCATTAAAATCATCAAAATAACATCAACAACTATGAATTTAGCATCAAAACCATGAAATCACTTAAGAACATCAAATTGTTCAAATTTTCTCAAATAAGGTCCGATTCACGTCATTTCAAGTCCGTTTCTTACCAAATTTCACAGACTCAACTTAAATCACATATAAGACCTGTACGGGCTCCGGAACCAAAATACGGGCCGATACCACAAAATTTCAATCACATTTCATTTCCAAAAACTCATTATTTTTCGGAAAACAATTTTCATTAAAAATTCATTTCTCGGGATTGGGACCTCGGAATCCTATTTCGGGCATACGCCCAAGTCCCATATTTTCCTACGGACCTTGCGAAACCGTCAAATCACGGGTCCGGGCCCGTTTACCCAAAATGTTGACTAAAGTCAACCTAAAATTATTTTAAAGGCAAAATTTATTATTTTTCACAGGTTTTCACATAATGACCTTCCAGATACGCGTCCGGACTGCGCACACAAATCGAAGTGAGACAAAAAGGAGGTTTTAAGTCCTTGGAACACTAAGTTTATTTCTAAAACAAGTGATGACCTTTTGGGTCATCACACGGAACCCAAGAGACCTTTAATTCTCTATCTGACAGTCCAGGATAATTCATTCGGTTGTGTGTTGGGTCAACATGACATCACTGGCAGGAAGGAGCAAGCCATCTACTATCTCAGCAAGAAGTTCACATCCTATGAGGTTAATTATACTCCCGTTGAAAGGACATGTTGCGCTCTAACTTGGGTGGCACAAAAGTTGAAACATTATCTGTCATCCTACACTACTTACCTCATTTCTCGCCTGGTTCCCTTAAAGTATATCTTTCAGAAGCTATGCCCACGGGAAGACTTGCAAAATGGCAGATTTTGCTCACAGTGTTTGACATCATCTATGTGACTCGAACCACGATGAAAGCCCAAGCATTGGCTGATCATTTAGCCGAGAACTCAGTGGATGAAGAATATGAGCCATTGAGGTCATATTTTCCTGATGAAGAGGTGATGCACATTGACGAGGTGGAGCAGGATGAAAAGATTGGTTGGAAACTTTTCTTTGATGGAGCCGCTAACATGAAAGGTGTCGGAATAGGGGCTGTGCTCGTTTTCGAAATAGGGAATCACTACCCTGTTACGACCCAGCTTCATTTTTATTGTACCAACAACATGGTTGAGTACGAGGCATGCATTCTGGGTTTGAGGTTAGTTGTAGATATGGGAGTCCAGGAAGTCTTAGTTCTGGGAGATTCCGCTCTGTTGGTACACCAAATTCAGGGAGAATGGGAGACTCGGGATTTAAAGCTCATACCATATCGATAATGTTTGCATGATCTTTGTCAACGGTTCAGATCAGTTGAATTCAGGCATATTCCGAGGATCTATAATGAGGTTGGCGATGCCTTGGCTACCTTGGCATCAATGTTACACCATCCGGACAAAGCTTATGTTGACCCTCTGCATATTCAAGTTCGTGATCAGCATGCCTACTATAATGTGGTTGAGGAAGAACTTGATGGTGAACCATGGTTCCATGATATCCGGGAATACATCAAGATGAGGGTGTATTCGGTACAGGCCACAGGTGATCAAAAGAGAACAATTCGACGTTTGGCTAGTGGATTTTTCTTGAGCGGGGGAATTTTGTACAAAAGAACTCCAGATCTTGGACTACTGAGGTTCATAGATGCTAAACAAGCCACGACTATCTTGACGAAGTACACTCCGGAGTTTGCAGACCGCATAAGAGTGGTTATGTTTTGGCAAAAAAAAATCTCCGAGCAAGGTATTATTGGCTCACCATGGAACGAGATTGCATCAGCTTTGTGCGCAAGTGTCATCAATGCTAAGTACATGGTTATTTGATTCATTCTCTGCCGTCTGAGTTGCATACAATGTCCGCACATTGGCCTTTTGTTACTTGGGGCATGGATGTCATTGGACCGATTGAGCCAGCAACATCAAATGGGCACAGGTTTATTCTGGTGGCCATCGACAATTTTACTAAGTGGGTTGAAGCTATGACTTTCAAATATGTGACCAAGAAGGCAATGGTCGATTTTGTTCATTCAACTTGTCGGTTCGGAATTCCCAAGGTAATCATCACGGACAATGGTGCTAATCTTAACATCCATTTGATGAAAGAAGTATGTCAACAGTTCAAGATTACGCATCGTAATTCCACTCCGTATCGCCCCAAGGCAAATGGAGCTGTTGAGGCGGCTAACAAGAATATAAAAAAGATACTTGGAAAGATGGTGCAAGGTTCGAGGCAATGGCATGAAAATTTGCCTTTTGCTTTGCTGGGTTACCGCACTACTGTGTTCGCACATCAGTAGGTGCAACTCCTTATCTGTTGGTATATGTTACTGAAGCAGTTGTACCCGCAGAAGTTGAAATTCCATCCCTTCGAATTGTTGTTGAAGCAGATATGTATGATGATGAGTGGGTCAAAACCCGATTGGAGCAATTAAGCTTGATTGATGTCATGGCCAATTGTATCAAAAGAGAATGGCAAGAACACACAACAAGAGGGTGCGTCCCCGGAAATTTGAAGTGGTTCAGCAAGTATTGAAACACATCCTTCTCCATCAGGCTGAAGCTAAAGGCAAGTTTGCCCCAAATTGGTAGGGGTCGTTCATTTTAACAAGAGTGTTGTCCAATGGTGCATTGTATTTAACAGATATAGAAGACAAATGTGTAGATATGACTATGAATTCTGATGCAGTAAAAAGATATTATGTATGATTTCTTTGGTTTATTTATTGTGTTGTTTGTACTTGGCATGTTTTGAAGATTGGAACGACGAAGGCATTTTATTCTGCTATCTAAACACTTTATCCTTTGTTACCCCTTTTGAGCCTTATTTGTTTTCTTTCATACCCCACTTTTGATACAGAAAATATAAATAAATAAATAGAAGAAAAGAGGAAAGAGAGAAAAAAAAGTTTAAAAAAAAAAAGAAAAAAAAAAGAAAAAGAGAAAAGTGACAAAAGCAAAACAATTCCTATGTCTTGAACTACGTTTGACCTGATTTTTTTTAAGGATACGTAGGCGGCCTCGGTTCGGTCCCATCAAAATAAAAATTCAAAATTCCCCAAGCAAAGAAACTGGGGCAGAAGTTGTGTTTTTGTAAGAGATCTGATTCCAAAAGTTGTAATTCTGAGCCCTTTTAAGATGTTTTTGAGCCTTTATGATATCCTTTCTTTCTAACCCTATACAAAAGCCTACATTACGGTCCAAAGAAAGACCTTCCGATCAATCTTTGAGGAATGCCAAGTCAAGCGAGATAGAGGTATGATTCACATCAAGGCAACACTCCGTTCTGCACAAGGAAAAATGGACAAACGAGAGAGTCTTATTGGTGAAAACCCTCACGGGCACTGTAAGGCGATGGAAAGCTGAGAGAAAACTAAAATGAGAGAGTCTAATTGATGAAAACCCTCACGGGCACCATAAGGCGATAGTGAGTCGAGAGATGAACAAATAAGAGAGGTTTGTTGGTGAAAACTCGTCAGGGCACTGCAAGCCAAATGAGGCTCGTGACTTTGCAGAGAGATTGGATTATAGAAAATCCCGGTTTCGAAGTATGAAGACGAGGCCCAAAATGAAATATGGTTAGGTGAACGGTCCGGGCTGATTAATCCGAAATGCATGTCATGACCATTGGTACCAGTTGCTTCGCTCAGATAAGTCCTTTTTCCTTTTCTCCTCAAACAGTCATCTTGTTTCAAATCTTCTTCTTTATTCCTAAATCTCAAAGTCACTGCATTTCATTTTTTTTGGATCTACTTCTCTTAAGTCTTTTCCAATGTTAGTTTTGTTAAGCAAGCAAGAAAGAATTTCAAAGCTTATTACCATCCTTCAAACCGCACAAAGCAGAGTGCGGCCAAAGCATACCAGAAATAGCATGATGCAAAATGGAAATAAGGTGTTAGTGGAAGTTCAAGTATTCGGTTAGTTTCGTGAACTTTGGGGAAATACAGAGGTTCAAATTAAAAGACAAAAATGTAAAACAGCAGGATGAGTGTGGGGCACTCGGGTCATTCTGGGTCTTGTTGGTTGAGGTTCAATCAGAAGGTCAAACAATTCCTTGCCAGTCTAAGGAAGCCAATCGGAAAAAAGCATGGCACTGGAAAGGCCACCTTCAGCAAGAATGCCGCAAACTAACCGCCACATTTTCAAACTGATAAAATTTTCTTTGATTGAAACAGTGGCATGGAATTTCGTTTGTTCCGGAGGAACCCTCCGTGAGGAAAGCGTGTGCAAGACAGATTCGATTGTAAGGTTTTCAAGACCCTCCTAGATGATGGGATTTAATTAAAAGTTTTCAGGACCCTCCTGAATAATGGGGTTTAATTTAAAGTTTTCAGGACCCTCCTGGATAATGGGATTTAGTTTTAAATGTTTAGGACCCTACTGGATAATGGGATTTAATTTAATATTTTCAGGACCCTCCTGGATAATGGGATTTAGTTTTAAATATTCAGGACCCTCCTGGATAATCGGGTTTAATATAAAGTTTTCAGGACCCTCCTGGATAATGGGGTTTAATTCAAAGTTTTCAGGACCTTCCTAGATAATGGGATTTAGTTTTAAATGTTCAGGATCCTCCTGGATAATGGGATTTAGTTTTAAATGTTCAGGATTCTCCTGGATAATAGGATTTGATTTTAGTTTTCAGGGCCCTCCTGGATAATGGGATTTAATTTCAAGTTGTCAGGACCCTCCTGGATAATGGGATTTAATTTAAAGTTTCCAGGACCCTCCTAGATAATGGGATTTATGTTTAATTTATTAGGACCCTCCTGGATAATGGGATTTAGCTTTTAATTTCTTGTAGCTCTTTGAATAACATGATTCGGTTAACACTCAAAGATGTTCCCAATATAAAACTGGGGCAGAAAGTTTCTTTTGTTTTGTCTATTTTGTTGTAATGGCAGGCGCCCACCTGGATAACAGGCACCCACCTGGATAAGAAGGGAATATATTTCAAGTTTTTGCATCAGGCATACATTTCAAGTTTTTGCATCAGGCGCCCACCTGGATAAGAAGGGAATACATTTCAAGTTTTTGCATCAGGCGCCCACCTGGATAACAAGGGAATACATTTCAAGTTTTTGCATCAAGCGGCCACCCGGATAACAAGGGAATACATTTCATGTTTCGGCATCAGGCACCCACCTGGATAACAAGGGAATATATTTTATGTTTTTGCATCAGGCGCCTACCCGGATAACAAGGGAATACATTCCAAGTTTAAGCATCAGGCGCCTACCTGGAAAATAAGGGAATTCATTTTGAAGTTCAGCATCAGGCACCCACCTGGAAAACAAGTTAATTCATTTCAGAAGTAAGCTCAAGACAACAGCAGGAACCTGCCCGAAGGATAAGGACGATTCAAGTTAGAAATGGCAAAGGCTCGCCTCAAGAGTGCAACTCAATTGTTAAAGATGCACGACAAAACTGCAGAAGTTTCAAGATCAAGTTTGAAGGCATATAGACAGGATTCTTGTAACTCATAGATCATAGTTTAGCCTAGCTTGTTTTCATTTTGTCTCAGTGTAATAAGGAGTTCAGCAAGCAGTAGCAGCAGCAACAACAGTGAAATCACAGCTTCCCGGTAGTCCCGGCTACCGAAACTTCCAGAACTACACTGACATGATTCCTTATAGCCAAGGATATGTAGGCAACCTCAGAAGCAAGGTTCAGTCAGATCTTTCAAAAATGCTTCCACAGAGTATCCAAACGAGCAAAAATCGCTCGTATCTGCTCACTTTATCTTTGCTCAATAACTCTTCGTATTTCCGAGCAAAGAGGGGCAGCTGTGAGCACGTGATTTTTTCCTATGTGAAATACTCCTACAAATTAAAGAAATAGATTTATCCCAAATTGTTTGCAATTTTATAGGATTTTTGTTAATTGTTTGCATTTTTGTCCACGTTTAATTTTGTTAAAATCAGGAAAAAATGTCAAAAAATATCATGCATTGCATTTAGATTTTGTGTTCATACTAGGATTAATTAGTTAATTGACTGCTTTATTAAAATGATAATCACAAAAATATCTTTCAATTTTACATTTTATCGTTTGATGTTAATTTAGTCTTTTTTTTTCTATAAATGAGGATCAACTAATTTTGTAAATATTATAATTTGATAATTAGTTTGATTTTACAACTTAGATTAATTTAGAATTTTAATTAATTAAAGAAAGAAAAAGAAAACAATAGAAAATAGGAAAAGCCAATCCTTAAATTGGCCCCAATTAATTAACCCAAAAATTACCCCATCCGCCAGGCCCAATTACCCTACCCAAATCCGGTCCAGCCCCATCCCTTGCCCAAATGACATTGTTTCTTGCCCTAAAATCCCATCTGTTGATCACAAGGGAATACATTTCAAGTT
>NC_031999.1:5032290-5057515 GCF_001879085.1 Nicotiana attenuata
AGAGACCTAGCCCGACCCTAAAATCCTCCCCCCCCCTCTCCCCCCGATCCCCACGGCGGCGGTGACGCTCCAAACTCCCCCAAATTTGTACCATGAAACCCCCGTCCTCTCCTCTTTCTAAGCCACCATTAATCTCCCAAATAATCAAACAGATTGTTCCCAATTTCAAATCTAGGGATTCTAGAAAAGCCCTAATTTTCTCTTCTAATTTTTTCACAAAAATCCGACTCGCTTTGACTGAAAACTTACGTTAATAGATTGCTCTCAACAAGAGCAATCGATTGACGATAGTTTTAAGTCATTCCGAGATCATCGGATTTGGGTAGACTCGTCGGATTCCGGTCAAAACTCATCGGTTCAATCCACCCACCAGAGTTCATCATCGTTATTCTTCTGGGTCAGGTTTGGGGTAAGGTCTCTTTCTATTTTTCTTTCATCATTGTCTTCCCGTTTAGCTTGCATGGTCCCAGTTTTAAATTGATCTTAAGTTAATTTCAGTGTTTATTAGAATTTGTTGAATCTTCATCTCTATAGTTTAATTAACAAGTTTTAACAGTCTTTTGGTAAGAGTCATTTTGGTAGCAGTTTCTTGTCGATTACTTTTTCCGCCTCATTCCAGAATTGATTCATGTTAAATTTATTTAGGATTAGGGTTAGTTTAAAGTTTAATTGCATAAATATTTTAGTCTCTTCAGTCTTTGATTTGTGCCAATTTCGGCTTTGTTTTGTTGGTTCTGATTTCTAAACAAATTGAAGTTATAAGGGGTTAATTGAACAAATAAAAACTTAAGGGGGTCATGGGAAGGGTACTCAAACATAAATATAGATAAGAAGCTTCTAGAATTCGGGGCAGCTGGCCTTATTTGGCCAGCACAAAATGCTGAAACCAATTAGAGGTTGCCAGCTGTCCCATTTCTGTTAGAAAGATGCTTTTAGGGGCTGACAGATTCTCTAATTTTCTATTATTCCTCACTAGGGCACACACCTCACACTCTATAAAAGGAGTAACACTCCCTTATTAGAAATCATCGGGACTCTCACTAGAAAACAGAAAACAAAAGGGAAAACTAAAAGAAGAATTTCTAAAAGGATCGTTTCAGTTTCACTGCTCTTCTTTGGTGTATTTTCTAGGTTAGGAAGCTGTTGAATTTTAGCACCATGGGCTGCTGATTACTGCTTGACTGGTTTTGTTCAATCAAAGCTTTATTTGCTCAAGTTTGGTTGTTATTTGGTCATTTCCTCTTCTGTTTATCCTTGTTGATAGGTATGTAGTCTATCTCTTGTTGAATTTTCCTTGAATATAGACTCAGAGATATGGTTTGCTCCAACTATGCCTCTGTCCAAAATCTGTGCAACAAATGTGTTTTTTTTGTTTGAAATTTCCTTTAAGTGTTGAATCTGAGTGTGAGTTATTTGCATTTATGGATCTGAATGGATGGAATGTTTTTGTGAAGCCTATAGTAGTAAATAGTGGTATGAGCATGATAATAACATGAACTTACAAGCAATAATGATTTAACTTCTGGTGTATTGAATTGCTATGGGCTATTGCTTCTTTGTCGCTGTAAATTTGTGGTGTTTGAGAGTTAGTAAACCTTCAGTTTCCTTGAAATGACCTTAGAAGAAGTTGTTTGGCCTGTATTTTCTCTGAGTTTTGTGTGTTAAAGTCATGGAAGTATTATAATCCTCCTAACTGTTTTTTTATGTTGTTTTCAATTGTGACAATATGGTTGCAGATTTGCAAGCTAGCTCTATAGCTAGCCTTGAAAATGCAAACTTCTTTTTGAATTACCAAACCTCATGGGCTGGAGTAGCTTGCATTAGCAGAGGATCGGCATGTATTGTGAAGCTATAATTAATGATTATCTAGATATTAGGGCAGTTGAGCTATTGTGATTTGAGTTTTGTATAAATTATTTTGTTTAATCGTTCATTTTGTATAAGTTGATTTATTTATTCTTTGGTATGGTTAGGCATTATTAATTTATAGGATTTATGCAATTGTTGATTAAGTGTAGTTCAAGAGATTCAGTAGGCCTTGGTAGAGATTGGGCCTGGCTTTGGCCCAGTTGAGGCACCTTGTTTGAAACCAGGCACGAAATGCTTTGGTTCTGCTTTGCCTTCGCTTCTGGGCTCAATATCGAGCCCAAATGCCTTCAGAAAATTTCATCCGTCAATTGGCTAACAATAATTTGAGGCCCAGCATCCCTCTTTTGGCCACGATCTTTTAGAACCAATATTGTCATATAACATTAGGCCTAATGCTGGCCCAGCTCTTCTCAAACACTTAAGGGCCTAGTCTGTCTCCCCATAAAGGCTTTCAATTAGCAGCCCCTTTATAATACCAAACTTAGTTTAAATATGATCTCTCGTAGTTTACTTTAGGCACGTAATAAATCATCGCAACTACGGGTATGGTTCCTGTAGCGTCGTTGTGATACCTAATTTCAAATTAGTTTTAAATATGAATATCCGTAGTTTGCTTTAGTTGAGTACAAACCTTTTCTCTAAATAAGTTGAGGTGTGCCATCCAATCACATAGTTTATGGCCCTCACATTAATATCTTACCTAATGTAGAAAAATTCTTGGAACTCTCGTAGTTTGCTTTAGGCGCATTAATTAAATAAATTATCATGGCTACGGGTACGGTTCCCGTGACGTAGTCGTGATACATAATTTCCCAAATCTGGGGGTACATTTATGTGACCCGGCCATAACAACTAATAATGCTAATAATTTAACCATGTTGAAAATCGTGGGTACGGTTCCCGTGACACGATTCGCAATGTGTACCAAACAAATAAGTGTACGACAATCGTAACTTGTTCCAGAATAATTCCATAAATAATTACAAGCGGTTAAAAGCTAAAAATGCACAATAGGTTTAAAATATGTAATTAATCAGATAATTAGGCCTATAATAATAGTTGAGCAACCGTGCTAAAACCACGGAACCCCGGAATGCCTAACACCTTCCCGGTTAACAGAATTCCTCACCCGGATTTTTGTGTTTCACGGACTGTAAAACAGAGTCAAACTTCCTCGATTCGGGATTTTAAACCGGTGACTTGGGACACCATAAATTATCCCAAGTGGCGACTCTGAATTTAATATAAATAATCCCGTTTCGATTTTGTCACTTTAATTGGAAAAACTCCCATATACCGCTTTTGGTGGTAGAAAAAGGAGGTGTGACAATCATAAGTATACTAGTGTGTGTGCCAAGACCCGGTGTCACAAGTGTATGAGCATTGTAGTAGAAAATACAAAAGAATACTAGTATACTGTCTGAAATGTAATAGACAGAAAAATATAACAACAGGAAGACTTCTGCTGCTGCAGCACGACTCGGAAGGGCAGCTCACCGTGTAGTCTCGAAGCGGGGATCAAATATGTGCGCCGGATTGGTAGCCAGATGTACCTGCCTCGGATCCTGTACAATTAAGTACAGAAGTGTAGCATGAGTACATAACCAATATATACCCAGTAAGTATCTGTCACGACCCAAACCCCGGTCGTGATGGCGCCCAACACATTGCTAGGCAAGCCTGACCATTTACACAACCTTAGCCAATTAATCTCAATATATAAATAAATATTCACTACTAAAATACCAATTTAATGCGGAACTTCTGAAATAATCTCTAACGTTCGAAAGACCCCAAAATAAAATACTAAAAGTACTAATCAGCCCACAGAATCTGGTGTCACGAACATGAGCCTCTAAAACAGATTATTCACCTATTACAAGTCCGACTAGGGAAAAAAATATGAATAAAATGATAAAGTTAGATGGGAGAGATCAAGGCTGCGAACGCCATGCAGCTACCTCGATACTCCCGGATAATGCTGCTCAGCTAGAACTTGTCCTTACTCACCCTTTACCTGAATCTGCACACAAGGTGCAGGGAGTATTGTGAGTACTTCCAACCCAGAGAGTAATAAACATAAATAAGGGTTAAGAGTAAGAAATCCTGGGCAGGCACAAGATAAGCTATAGTTACAGCAGTCCAATCCAAATAATATCAACTAAATAAACCAATGAAAAACAATTATAGAATATCACAACAGATAAATAAGTAAATGTTAATCAAGTATGCAATGCAACACATAAACCGGTACATCTCCAGTACCCGCTGCGGCGTGCAGCCCGCTCCACTTATTTAACGTCGACGGCGCTCACTGGGGGTGTGCAGACTCCGGGAGGGGCCCCTTACGGCCCAAGCGCAATAATAAGCCATCTCGTGGCATCATACATGCCCTTGGCCTCATATTAATATCATTATCAATACCACTGCGGCGTGCATCCCGATCCAATAATCAGTCCAAAGTCACATAAGCTTTTCGGCACAATAGTATAAAAATATTCAGCCCAAACTTCATTTAAAAATTATTACTTAGTTTCTAATTTAAGAAAAATGGCTGAGTTTCCAAACACAGTATTAAATACCAGGACTGAGTTTAATATTTATAGATATGGTAATAAACCATTAAAAACAATCCCTGAAGGATTCAAGTAGTTGGCACAAAGCCCAATTATAGCAATTTAATCCACTTTTATAAGGATATCACAAAACTACAATCAATTAGGTAGTAGTTTTATTAACGGGACGGACCAAGTCACAATCCCCGATGGTGCTCTACCCCACGCCCGTTATCCGGCGTGCCAGTCACCACACATAGCACTACATTGTGCAAATTCGGGGTTTTAAACCCTCAACACAGCATTTACATTTATTACTAACCTCAAGCCGGCCAAAGTCCTAGCTTGCTATGCCCTTGCCTTTCGAATTCACCTCTTCGAGCGTCGAATCTGACCAAAACCACAACGAATACGTCACCATATGCTAAGGGAATATAACCCAATTGAAAATCACGAAGTTGGCAAAACCTGAGCTCCGGGCCCACTTCTCAAAAAATCAGAAAATTCACATCACCGGATTTCTTATCTCGCCACGAGTCTATAAAAATCAAATTTACCAAAATCCGAGCTCAAATGCTCCCTCAAACCTCAAATTTTCATTCTCTTAAGTTCAAGTCCTAACCTCCATTTTTAACCTCTAATTCCTTGATTTTTCACCCTTGATTCATGTAATAACACATTAGATTCACGTTTTAGGCTTAGAATTCCTTACCTCAATGAAGTCTCTTGATTCCCTCTCAAAAATCGCACAAAAACCCCCAAGTCCGAGGTGAAAATGTTGAGTTATATCAAAAATTCACGAAGCTGAATTAAATACTTCTGTCCAGCAGAAACCGCTTCTGCGGTTCAAATGTCGCTCCTGCGACTTCTGCTTATGCGGTCTTCTTCCGCTTCTGCGGAAAATCCCAACATCCAAGGACCCGCTTCTGCGAAGCAAATACCGCATCTGCGGCTTCCTAACCGCTTCTGCGGAAACAATGGCCCGACAAAATTTTCGCTTCTGCGATACTCGGTTCACTTTTGCGTGACCGCACTTGCGGTCCCATAACCGCAGGTGCGAAAATACCAGACACCAGCTGACCCTTAACATGCAAAAATTCCAAAAGTCTCCGTTTAACCATCCGATCTCACCCCGAAGCCCCCGGGACCTCAACTAAAAGCACCAACACATCCTAAAACATCATTCAAACTTGTTCCAATCATCAAAACACATCAAACAACGCTAAAACCATCAAATTACATCGGATTCAAGCCTAAGTTCTTTAAAAACTTCTGAAACACGCGTTCGATCAAAAACCCAATCAAAACACCTCCGAATAACCTGAAATTTTGCACACATATCCAAAATCACCTAACGAAGCTACTGCAACTCTCGAATTCCATTCCGACGCTCGGATCAAAATCTCACCTATCAACCGGAATTTGCCAAAATCCTAACTTCGCCAATTCAAACCTAATTCTACACTGGACCTTCAAAATCAATTCCGATCACGCTCCTAAGTCACAAATCATCCCCCGAAGCTAACCAAATCATCGGAATTCATATCAGAGCCCTCTAACACAAAAGTCAACGTCCGGTTGACTTTTTTAACTTAAGCCTTCTTAAAAGAGACTAAGTGTCTCATTTCTTATCAAACCCAATCCAATTCGACTCTAACACCCCAAATGCCGATAATGAAACCTGAAGAAGCATATAAACGGGGAAACGGGGCGGTAGCTCCTGAGACGACGGGTCGGGTCGTCACATCCTCCCCAACTTAAACAAACGCTCGTCCTCAAGCGTACCCAGAGTTGTCCTAGAAGCCAACCAATAGCTGAATGACCTTACCCAGCATATACCCGGGGTGATCCCACGTCACCCTATCTCGCATAGGTCCGATAACACAACATAGCTGAAATTTCACAATCCATCTAGTCCATAAACATAGAACCACATTGCCCTTTTCGAAATCATACACAAGATCAGAACCTCACATCTATACTCAGAATAAGCCTAAAGCAGCTGTAATAGACCATGCCTGCAACCTCGGGTGCAATTATATGATAAACCAATAACTCAAACACATGCAGCGATAACTTCCATTCACAGCAGCTGCCCACAACAACCAAACACCGATAGAAATCCCTTATTAGCTAAGGTTTCATTCCAACACTTGTACATATACTGCAACTGTTAACTAAACGCGCAGTAAGCCATCACCATTTCTCAGATCAACCATTCATGAAACCACTTCTCGTTTGGCAAATACTACATCAAATTTCTGAGTCGAAGCTCGATATTATCATTCCAACATACTGAAATCGAATCTGCTCGTACTCATTAAAGATCCTAACGATCTCCTCTAATCAACACCCTACTCTGGTGACGTTACACATTAGTACAAGACTATGCCACAACTTGCATAATACGCGCACCAATAAGCCACGGGCCGAACATACTCAATTCATGAAAATGAGTCAAATGAAAGAGTTGTACTTTGAGCTCTCCAGTACCACCACAACACAAGACGGAGAACCCATCTCCCATCCTAGAGACAGAACACACGAATCCAACTCGCAATATCATACATCCGTATAACTTTGCCCCAATGCGTGACCTCATCCAACACGAACCGCTTAGGCAATAAGCCACCCCGTGCATAACCAAAAGTCTCATATGATGCCACAAGGTGCCGATAGGCTACCGATTAAAATGCGGTACAGAAAGGAAGACAAACTCTGGAAGGAACTGCCTAACTCACGCACTAATATGTGCTCTCCTTAGAAAAATAGGAAGCAAGGCATACAAAAATAGCATCTAGAAAACTATGCTCAATATCACACTGTTGCGGCGCGCAACCCGATCTAAATAACACACTTATGGCGGCGTGCCACCCATCCACACATAACACTCACCTAAAGAGGTGTACATCAAGCTAAATTGCTCATCAATATAAAATACCGAATTTCGGTCACAAGCACGCTAAGTGCACAATACCGTCCCTGAGGGGACATATAGCGCTATAAGCTACCAAAACTCAAGCTCAACTGAGGTGCAATGTACAATTTGAATCTCGAGAGCCATTTTGCTCATGAACATCATTTCTACGCGAATCCTCAACACATAAGCATTTTCTCAAACCGTCTCACAACTCACACGACGCAGTGTATCACTGCATAAAATATCTGACAACGAAGTAACACCCTGACTCCTCCTTGATAAGGAGCGCATCACTGAAATGAACCTGTTTGGCCTGACATAGAGCCTATATTCACATTTGAATCCATCCACTGACCTCAAGCCGATCCTGATCCCACTGAACTAGATTAATTACCTTTCAAAGGTCCCTAACGCTCATCTTTCGCTCGTCACACATAAGGACATCCATCATAGTCGAAGAAATCATCCGTAGTCCACAACTCAATAGACTGAGTGCCCTCCGGGCATATTTTCTAAATTCAATGATATTATCACAACCTTCATGCGTGGTTCAAGTCTTCAATCAATCAAGTGACTAACTGCCATACTTACACAATCTTCCTGTGGGACACCCTCCCACAACCTACCATTACGAATAACTGGGTCGTACCCCCAAACCACCGACCGCACCAACGCTGAAAAGCGATCAAGAGTCATTAACCAGGGTGCAAAGCCTTTTCACAAAACACCGTTCTCAGGTGACGATGAAGACAATACCATTTTACCCTAAACGTCGAGACTTCTTCCCGGCTCATCCGAGCTCGTGACATCCTTGTCTATACCGAGTTGTTACCTCTATCTTCACTTCAAATTACATACCACTCATTGCACCCAACATACCAACATACGATAGAACACGCTCTTCATCACAGCTTCGGATCCATTATTAGATTAACACTTCATCATATAAAACATTCCACTTAACTCACTTCAGGAGAACCATAGTAACACACAGGTGAATTCTCATAACCGTAGAATATGCAAATCTCTAAGTAGTGGTCCAACCCACCATGACCCTTTAGGGATCCGCCTACACGTAACAGGCCTATAACAATGGAATACTCTTGAATAACATCATTTATGACAGACGACAGGCCTCATCTGAACCGCCACAAATCACACGCGAAACCTGATCATGCTGAAGGAATTGATCTTTACCACCAATATGCCAACAGATATTTGGCTAACCAATCCATCTCCTTTCGACTTACCCTGATTGCCCTAGAAATAATGGTAACTGCATTCAACATATAACACCATCCATCTGCACTTATCCCGAGTGACTTTGAATCACGAGACCATGCTGTCTCACATCCCACAAACCCTTTCGTACCTTCCAACTGCTACATCGCAAATCAAAACATCCTAGAACATTCTACGAATTTCGAACCATTACTTGCACCTTCCGGATAGTGCTACATAGGAGCCCATAATTGACATAGAAAAATTATACATCTGGACTTCTCCCAATGGAGACTCAGTTCTAATCACATATACAAATTCAAGATACCCAATTGTCACATGTAGAATCTCAACCACAGTAGAACCATTCTCGAGAGTCATTTACTCTGCTTAACTGCATTTAGCCTGATCCAATGAACAGAAACACCCATGCCTCGTTAGCACTCTAACACCGCAAGATATGACCTCGTCACAATACCAGCAAGCATCTTCCTACTCTATGCACCGAGCACTCTCTACTAACAGCAACTTAAGACATTCTGTGATTCTCGCACACATACGAGGTACCGTATAACCTTTGAAAATAAAAATAAATTCCTTCACAGCCATCCTCGACCACGATCTCCGTAAGCCATAACTAACTCAGCAACGCGCCTCAAACTGGAACTAACATAGCACTTAGCCGTGCAATAAACTTAATCAATAGCAAACTCCCCAACTTGGCTCGAAGCCATAGATCAAACGCACTCAATAAATCATACGCATGTACTCTATTGCTGTCATAATATCATAGTGAGATTAACTCCAATCCTTTATAAGCTTGTGAAAACATAGATCAGTTAGAATTTAACTCTTCTGCAATTCTCACCTTCACCTTTGCGACAGATACACCCACTCTCTAAGAGACCAATTTAGATTTTGACACATTTTCTTCACTTGTAAATGAGATATCCTAACATACACATAAGGATCACACCACTTTAGAACACTCCGCAGGAGATAACCCACCTGTTTTCGCCTCAATATAACATTTCTGCATATCTTCCAGCATTATACACATTACACAGTTACTTAGTCTTCCTGAGTCTGAACTCATACCGCAACATGCAACTTACTTCACTCCCAACTAGGAGTCTTGAAAAGATTCTTCACACGCCCATAACTCGGGGCTACACATCCAATCACAATGGAGATCATACACTTAATAGTTCATCTATCATCCAGCAGGCCTTCCTCGTCACTTCCAAGTCGTATAGATACCTCTCGCAGTGCTAACATACTCATCACATAGCTACCCAACCGTCGTTCCCGCTAATAGGGACAATACCGAACGTATCAGATCAAAACACAGCTCACTTAATCAGCATCTTGGTGCTCAAGCCATAGGCAAAAAAATCCGGCCTCAAGTCCACCAGACTGGCCCAACATCAACTCACAGAGATCACGTCGCTCCCCTCGATCAGGGAATCACAAGCTATTAGGGCACATCTGATACTGAACGCTCACGCGCGCGTACGAACACGTGGAAGGAACTTCAAGAGTTTCTTTTCAAGATGAATCAAGGGCGCACGATAGGAATTCAAGAATGTGAAGTTTTCCTAAAGGTTCTGCAGCCTCTCGAGGATAAGTACAGATATCTCCGTACCGATCCACAAGACTCTACTAAACCGGCTCATGACTCGCGAGACCAATTAACCTGGCTCTGATACCACCTTGTCACGACCCAAACCCCGGTCGTGATGGCGCCCAACATATTGCTAGGCAAGCCCGACCATTTACACAACCTTAGCCAATTAATCTCAATAGATAAATAAATATTCACTACTAAAATACCAATTTAATGCGGAACTTCTGAAATAATCTCTAACGTTCGAAAGATCCCAAAATAAAATACTAAAAGTACTAATCAGCCCACAGAATCTGGTGTCACGAACATGAGCCTCTAAAACAGATTATTCACCTATTACAAGTCCGACTAGGGAAAAAAATATGAATAAAATGATAAAGTTAGATGGGAGAGATCAAGGCTGCGAACGCCATGCAGCTACCTCGATACTCCCGGATAATGCTGCTCAGCTAGAACAAGCCCTCACTCACCCTGTGGTGTACCTGAATCTGCACACAAGGTGCAGGGAGTATTGTGAGTACTTCCAACCCAGAGAGTAATAAACATAAATAAGGGTTGAGAGTAAGAAAACCTGGACAGGCACAACATAAGCTATAGTTACAGCAGTCCAATCCAAATAATATCAACTAAATAAACCAATGAAAAACAATTATAGAATATCACAACAGATAAATAAGTAAATGTCAATCAAGTATGCAATGCAACACATAAACCGGTACATCTCCAGTACCCGCTGCGGCGTGCAGCCCGCTCCACTTATTTAACGTCGACGGCGCTCACTGGGGGTGTGCGAACTCCGGGAGGGGCCCCTTACGGCCCAAGCGCAATAATAAGCCATCTCGTGGCATCAAATAGGCCCTTGGCCTCATATTAATATCATTGTCATACCACTACGGCGTGCAGCCCGGTCCAATAATCAGTCTAAAGTCACATAAGCCTTTCAGCACAATAGTATAAAAATATTCAACCCAAACTTCATTTAAAAATTATTACTTAGTTTCTAATTTAAGAAAAATGGCTGAGTTTCCAAACACAGTATTAAATACCAGGACTGAGTTTAATATTTATAAATATGGTAAGAAACCATTAAAAACAATCCCTGAAGGATTCAAGTAGTTGGCACAAAGCCCAATTATAACAATTTAATCCACTTTTATAAGGATATCACAAAACTACAATCAATTAGGTAGTAGTTTTATTAACGGGACGGACCAAGTCACAATCCCCGACGGTGCTCTACACCACGCCCGTTATCCAGTGTGCAAGTCACCTCACATAGCACTACATTATGCAAATTCGGGGTTTCAAACCCTCAACACAGCATTTACATTTATTACTAACCTCAAGCCGGCCAAAGTCCTAGCTTGCTATGCCCTTGCCTTTCGAATTTACCTCTTCGAGCGTCGAATCTGAGCAAAACCACAACGAATACGTCATAATATGCTAAGGGAATATAACCCAATCGAAAAGACTCGAAAAACATCGAAAATCACGAAGTTGGCAAAACCCGAGCCCCGGGCCCACTTCTCGAAAAATCAGAAAATTCACATCACCGGATTTCATATCTCGCCACGAGTCTACACATATAAAATTTACCAAAATCCGAGCTCAAATGCTCCCTCAAACCTCAAATTTTCATTCTCTTAAGTTCAAGCCCTAACCTCCATTTTTAACCTCTAATTCCTTGATTTTTCACCCTTGATTCATGTAATAACACACTAGATTCACGTTTTAGGCTTAGAATTCCTTACCTCAATGAAGTCTCTTGATTCCCTCTCCAAAATCGCACAAAAACCCCAAGTCCGAGGTGAAAATGTTGAGCTATATCAAAAATTCGCGAAGATGAATTAAATACTTCTGTCCAGCAGAAACCGCTTCTGCGGTTCAAATGTCGCTCCTGCGACTTCCGCTTATGCGGTCTTCTTCCGCTTCTGCGGAAAATCCCAACATCCAAGGACCCGCTTCTGCGAAGAAAATACCGCATCTGCGGCTTCGCAGAATCGGCTTCCTAACCGCTTCTGCGGAAACAATAGCGCGACAAAATTTTCGCTTCTGCGATACTCGGTTCGCTTTTGCGTGACCGCACCTGCGGTCCCATAACCGCAGGTGCGAAAATGCCAGACACCAGCTGACCCTTAACATGCAAAAGTTCCAAAACTCTCCGTTTAACCATCCGATCTCACCCCGAGGCCCCCGGGACCTCAACCAAAAGCAGCAACACATCCTAAACCATCATTCAAACTTGTTCCAATCATCAAAACACATCAAACAACGCTAAAACCATCAAATCACATCAGATTCAAGCCTAAGTTCTTCAAAAACTTCCGAAACACGCATTCGATCAAAAACCCAATCAAAACATCTCCGAATAACCTGAAATTTTGCACACATATCCAAAATCACCTAACGAAGCTACTGCAACTCTCAGAATTCCGTTCCAACCCTCGGATCAAAATCTCACCTATCAACCGGAATTCGCCAAAATCCTAACTTCGCCAATTCAAGCCTAATTCTACACCGGACCTTCAAAATCAATTCCGATCACTCTCCTAAGTTAAAAATCATCCCCCGAAGCTAACCAAATCATCGGAATTCATATCCGAGCCATCTAACACAAAAGTTAATGTCCGGTTGACTTTTTCAACTTAAGCCTTCCTAAAAGAGACTAAGTGTCTCATTTCTTATCAAACCCAATCCAATTCGACTCTAACACCCCAAATGCCGATAATGAAACCTGAAGAAGCATATAAACGGGGAAACGGGGTGGTAACTCCTGAGACGACGGGTCGGGTCGTCACAGTATCCAATCTAACCTCGAAGAAGTAGTGACGAGGGGTCGACTTTGACACTTACTATGGGCTACCAATATTATAATTTTTTTTTACTAAACATGGATTTCATGAAAGATACTGAAAAGCTCAATAACAGGAAATAATAGATTCTTCTTTCACAAATATTAAATCCAAAGTTCAGTTTCATCATTTAACAATTTGCATTTCAAGACATTTAAGCAATATAAATCATGAATAGTTCCACAGAGTTATCATGCGCAAATTATATCGAGGTCGTACGACCCGATCCAACATAATATTTAAACAGTGCACTGCCGAGGGTGGAACGACATAAACCATATATACATATATCTGCTACCGAGGTGTTCGGCTCGCTCCACAAATAGAAAACACTTCAATTAAGGCACATATTATCATTTACTGTCAAGTGTTACATTTACAACTCCAAGTGTATTTAAATTTTTTCTATTCTTTTATCAAGTTCCAACAGGACTTAAACAATTAGATTAACCAGTAAGGACACAACATTTTAAGTATAGCATGATACGGGTCCCAGACTACCCGAACAATAGTATAATTAGTAGCTACGTACGGACTCTCATCACCTCGTACGTACGTAGCCCCCACGAATAGGTACACATATTTATTTAATTCACCTATGGGGTTAATTTCCTCTTACAAGGTTAGAAAGGAGACTTACCTCGTCTCAAGGCCTACTTTCCAGTCAAAGATTATGCTCAAACCCTCAAATCGGCGCCGAACAATCCAAAACTATTCAAATAGTGTATAAACTAATCAATATATGTTCAAAAGATCATATTCTAACTATTTAGGTGATTACCCGCCCGAACATAACAACAAGTTTGGAATCATAAAATGGACTCGCTCAAACTCTCGGAACGCCCGAAACAACATTAAAACTAAGAATCACACCCCTAAACCAATTGAATCAAACTTATGAACTTGGTGTTCTTCAATTTACTTCCAGTGCGCCGAAATGTACTTAAACTACTCGGAATGACACCAAATTTTGTGTGCAAATCTTAAATGACATTATAGAACTATTCCCGGTCTCAGATCTCCATTTGGACCTCGATATCACCAAAACCCGTTCCAAACCAAATTTAAAGAACATCTAAAATCTTCAAAGAACCAACTTTCACTATTAAGCGCCAAAACGCTCCCCGGGTCATCCAAAACCCGATTCGAACATACGCCCAAGTCCGAAATCATCATATGAATCTATTGGAACCTTCAAATCCTGATTCCGAGGTCGTTTACTCAAGATGTTGACCGAAGTCAAACTTAGCCTTTTAAGCCAACTTAAGAAAACAAGTGTTCTGATTTCAATCTGAATCCTTCCGAATCCCGAACTAACTATCCCCGCAACTCATAAATAAGTAAAAGCATGTAAGGGAAGTCTTATTTAGGGGAACGAGCTTCTATAAAGCAAAACGACCGGTCGGGTTGTTACATTAGGTGTAATAATCTATGGGTAATCTATATCTAACACCAGAAGTGAGTAAGGATCACTTACCTCATCAATTGTGATTAAAAGCACTCCAAAATCACCCATGACCGAGCTCCAAAATTCCAAATATGAGAAAATCACTCAAACCCTTCGCATATAAAGCTTGTCTAGCAATCTCGCACCTGCGGTAACTTAACCGCCTCTACGATACCTCTTCTACTGAATAGTGGCCGCATATGCGGATCCTTCCAAATGCCCAGCCTCCTGCTTCTGCAGATCACCCAACGCATTTACGAGTCCACTTCTACGGACCCTTGCCACACCTGCGCAAGTGCATCTGCGCACATCCATCTGCATCTGCGAACTGCCCCTGCCATGTTCAACTTCTGCACCTGCGTACGCCTGGACGCACCTGCACCTCCGCATCTACTGCTAATCCCACCGCAGATGCGAAAACACCAGAAATCTGATTCTAAAGTTATTCCTCCAAGTCCACAAATAGTCCTAACACAATCCTGAAAACCTCTGAGGCCCCCGGGACCCCATCCAAACATACCAACCAATCATATAACAGAACACGGGCCTACTCGAGACCTTAAATCACATAAAACAATATAAAAACCATGAATCACACGCCAAATTCAAGTCTAAAGAGCTAATGATCTTTCAACTCCCAAAACTCATGCCGAACCATATCAAATCAACTACAAATGACCTCAAATTGTGCAAGCAAGTCCCAAATGACACAATGGATCTATTCCAACTCCCAGAACTAAAATTTGAACCCAATATCGATAAAGTCAATTTCCAGTTAAACCTATCAACCTACTAAACCTTTAACTTTTCAACTTTAGCCGAAAAGCACCAAACGAACCTACAGACCTCCAAATTCATATCCAGAAATACGTCTAAGTTAAAAATCACCATATGAAACTATCGGAACCATCAAAACTCTATTCCAAAGTCGTTTATGTAAAAGTCAAACATTGATCAACTCTTACTTAAACTTCCAACCTTGGGACTAAGTCTCCCCATTCACTCCACAACCTCCTCGAAATCAAACCAACCACTATGGCAAGTTATGTAACTACAAATACACATATGTAAAGCATCTAATAATAGAAATGGGGCTAAAATATACAAAATAACTGGCCGGGTCATTATACCAAGCCCGCCCGACCCACGTTCTTCCAAAATTCCACCGGGATCTCGTCAGGTCCAATTTCCTTACCCCTGATCATCCTCTACAATGCCCCCTTACCTCCTCAATCTTAATATACCAACAAAACAAAAATTTCTCTACGTCTCCGAGTTCTCTAACTCACCAAGCACGATGTTCCTGTCCAATTTCTCGTTCAAGAGTTATGAAAGTATGTCTGCCATCTACGCCTAATACATACCTCTTCTACCAATACCTTGACATTCTCGTCTTTGATTCACCTCACTTGGTCCAGGTCCCAAGCCTTCCTCTCTCTAACCTTGGCTAACCTATACCGCTTCTTGCCGGCTCCTCTGCCTTCAAGTTCCTCATACATGCATTTTGTCACGTCCTAAAACCACGTGACCGACACTTGGTACTCTACCCAACCCGATTGAACCATACCTTAAATCAATACTCATCTATATGCCTAATAGGGGGACACAAAAGCCTCTTCAAATAAAATCATTTTAAGATATAAACAAAAACTGAATAATGTATTTAAGTAAACATTCTCATTTAGAAGAAACTTCATAAATATAAAAGAAGGTTTCATCCATGCATGCCATATCAGTAACTATAGGATTACAACCCAAAAATGAATACTACTATTGTCTATGGAATCTCTATGACACGGAATGAAATAGTCAACCAAGGCATAACCAGGTGGCTCAAAAGAATAATAATACAACAAATTCCTCCACGAGTACAAGTGTGGATTCTCACCAAAAAGTGTCAACAGAAAATGTAGAGTTGTCCTAACCACGCGGCCAAAGCTGCGCAGGTCCTGTCCCTGAAAACATGAATGAAAATGTGACCAAAAAGGTCTAAGCTCCACATGCCTAGTACGAACCATAAACCGCTTCCCCAGATAAAAGAAATAGGACAAGACTTAAAAAGATATAAGATATGTAATAACAATTGATATAAGAAAGATGCATGTATATCAATTAACAATTTAGAGATTAAAATAAAATACTAAGGTAAAACATATTTCATAGTATTCCTTTAGCATTAACCATTACAAAATCATGTTAGAATTTTCATTTCTCGGGAGCACTATACCATCATCAACACGAAAGAAACTCAGCTAGGTTATGTACCTAGCGACAAGTATCATATACCCTACTTGCTCAGGTCGCCTCGTTGTTGTGCCGCACGAATCGACTCGGTCATGCTAATAAAGTAGCACAATAGTACCCCCTCAGGGGAAGTACTCTTCCGTAGTTCCCAACCATAAGGTAGGTTCTACGCCTACAGCGGCACATGTAGTAACATGACCTAATGAGGAAAAGTATCCAAGGTCAATCTCGGTCAACTTAAGTAACTCCTAAAACCTTTATAAATATCAATGAGGGTGTTCATAGCCAAATCAACTATTTGAGAATCGTTAAATCCAAGATATTTAACAACTCATATATTTTCTTTTCAAAAATACTACAAGTGCTATTCCTCCTTCATTTAGTATTAAAACTAAAATAAAATATTTCAATAAAATAATATTCATAGCACTTAAATCTTTTATGATGCAAGAAGTGGTACAATCCCAACTCGCTCGTCCATACAAGCTAGGACTCACATTTAGAATTTCTATTTAATCGTATTTCGATATGAGTTTGGAGAAAAACTCCGAAGGTAGTAAGTTTCAATGTACCTCAAATTGCTTATAACGTTACCCCCAAATGATCCAATAATTCTAATGAGTCACAATCTACATATACGAACTCACATAATTCAATAACATGTTACAACAATACCAACTAAGCCAACTACGTGTCTAACACTTAAGTCCGATTTCATAAGTTTAGCAAAAATCCTCATTTTATCATTTGAAGGTCAATCCTTGAATTTTATCTCCAACTTATTCATTAAACTTGTTATGGGATCTAGTCATCCTACTAGAAACTCCAAATAACATCATTCAAGCAAGACCCAACACTATTCATCACCCATACCAACCAACTCTTTAATTTGAAGACTAGCTTCTAGGGTTTCATTAATCGATATTTAAATATAAATCTATCTTCATAAGTATGCTCCACTACGTCCATGGAGTATAATATATAAGTTTGGAGTGAAGAGACTACCTCTTTATCAAATCCTAGAATTTTCAAGATTTGAGTTCTTGAAGTGTCCTTGAGACTATCTTCAAAAATCTATGATTTTCATGATGTTGAAGGGTTAAGAAATGTAATAAATGAACCAAATCCATCAAATAAAGATATTTAATTCTTACCTTGAAGATGTATTAACCGTAAAGAGCTCCTCCTTCTCTTTAACCTCCAAGACCAAGTCCCAAATAATATTATTTCTCTCTAAACAATGCCTAATAAAAGCATTCAGGGGTTGGTTATATGGACGCCACAGTTGGCGCTTTAGCTGGTGTTCACTGCCAACGTTGTGGCAGCTGGAATAGTCGGATGCTATGGGGAAGCATCGCACCAAACTTTGTGAGCATCACATGTTGCTAACTTTTTGATTTAATGTTCTGACACTGCCAATGTAACCCATTTAATATCAAATTTCCTTCCTCTCCTTTATCCCTTTGCATTTTGATTCCTTGTTTTGAGAATTAACGTTAACTTCCATTTTTTGTCTTATTTGTAATCTCATCTTTGTTTGCAGGTTAGTCCATAATTCATCCTTTAAGGATTATAAATTTCCAAGTTTTCTTAATGACCACTTTAATATTAATTTTACTGTCACGACCCAAATCTATAGGCCGCAACGAGCAACCAGTACCTTACTTAATTGAGTACCAACATAACATATCTTTCTTATTGTACTTTCATTGGCAAATGGGCCAAACAGGCTGTCATGAGCTAACCAGAATAGACATAGGGGAATACTCAATATAGGACGGCCCAACATGATATAAAAAAAATTATACATGTGACTTACGGGCCTATAAGGCCAACATGATCATTTATAAACTGAAGACATAGGCATGTAAGGCCATACAAGCATCCGTATACATGACATCTATCTACAAGCCTCTAAGAGTACATACTTATCATAAAGGTCGGGATAGGGCCCCACCATACCAAACAATACGCATCTAAATTATACTGACCAAACAAGCAACTCCGGAGCAATTGGAGCGCACTAACATCTTCCGCTGAGCTGATAGCCTACTTGGAGGACTCAAGACCTATCTATCAGGACCTGCGGGCATGAAACGCAACGTTCCCAGGCAAAAGGGACATCAGTACGAATAATGTACCAAGTATGTAAGGCACATAAATAAGTACATAAAAGACATGGAAGAAACATAGAGTAAATGACTCAACCGGTAAGTCTGGATAACTCTGTAAATCATGAAATAATTATAGTGTCATGCATATGCGTGTGAATGTCATGTCGTGCATAGGTACATGTGTTCATAACATCATCAAGCCTCTGAGGGCATCCCATCATATCATCTCGGCCACTGTGGGCAAAATCATAAACGTATACTAGCTGATCAGGCGGTGGTGCGTATATAACGCCGTAACCTTTTCCCATATCCGGATATATATATATATATAGATAGGCACATATAACGCCATCTGGTCATGGGTAAATATGCATGTATAAATGCATGAAATACATATGAAATACGTTAATAAAATCTCTTGGTACGTCATAAGACCATTATGCCTCTGATTAATATAATGAAGTACACTTTACCAACTTACGTATTTTTCTGAGACCCATAAATAGATGATAGAATATAATGACACATGGGGAATCAAGAACATAAGCATCTCTAGTATTTCTATGAATAGAGTCATCTATGAAAATTGTACATTTGCTTCTTTCGTTTATGTCGTATAGATCATGCCAAAAGAAGGGATAGCCTTAACATACCTGAACCGATTCTCTTGACAATCCCTTTAACACACGTTGATTACGACAACACATAATGGTGGATCGAAGTAGGAAAAAATCTGCATGATATCCTTGAGAAAGATTGCACCATACTCCCTCAGAATTGCAAAATCCTGTTGCTATTACGCAGTATAATTTCGTATGGATTCCTTTGCTAATCCAAGAATTCCCATGGCTTTCTTTGTGAATTAATCCTACTCTTATGTGACTTATTGAATTGGAGAAATCTTCTATAGCTTTTGCTAAAGCACGTCTCCCTTTCCATATACTTTGTGAATTTTAGTGCTTTTTTTGTGGCTTAGCCAGGAATTCCTTTCAAAGTGCCACCTAGCAAAGTGATCTAAGATTCACTTAATGACTCTTATGTTGCTGCCACGTTTGAGAGGATATCCTTATCCAATAATTAACCACCAATTATATTAATTAATTGTTAATCTCCCATCCAAAATCAATAATTATCCGATTATCCGTACAATTAAGAATCATCTCAAATTATGTATAATACTACTTACTTTAAATTATACATCTTACTATCATGGCCATGTGGTACCTTGTATGGTACTACTCCATAAATACCGAGTAATTTAGCTTGGGCTGTATTTTATCCAAAAATGTCAAACCTCGAGGAAATTTATTTCTTCGATTTGCTTACCCTCTCACATTCACAAATTTACTCATCACTTATTTGAAATAACATCATGCTTGTAATCTCAAAATAATCTCATTTCCGAACTTACGTCGATTAACTTATGACGAAACTTTAACGTACAAAAATACGGGATGTAACATTTCATTTACGAGCTTTCATCAATTTACTTATGGCGTACTATCACGTACGAAATCATGGGGTGTAACATCTTTCCCCCCTTTGGAACATTCGTCCTCAAATGTTGGCTGATGCACTTATTATTATCATAACCTATAGCTCTTGCGAATATTTTTATACTCTTGCCATCTAGGCATTGTTAGGTGAATGAATCCAAAGTCCAGGGCATTTCACCCTTTAGGCCTCTTTCTTACACCATGACTTGTGGTCGTAACTGTTGCTACCTTCTGTCATGCAGCATGTACGACTCTGACCTTGTAAGTGCGCCTATGCGACTCATCTCTCCATTTTCCTCTGGATTTTAGTCAATCTCTAGGCCTCACTTTGTAAGCATATATAGAGCTTGATAAGACGTCCCTCTGGGCATCTATGAGTATATTAAAGTTCTTCGCTCGAGTACTTTGTTGAACTTATGGATATTGTTATACCTTATTTCATTGATCCGTTTATCCATCTGTATGACTTTACTTCCGTAACTCTTACTTTGATATCGTTACTGAGGTTTGCTACCAAACTCTAGGTTACTCTCGTTGCTTATCATATATGTATAAATCTAACTCCTTTAATGCTTCCACATTACTGTTCATCTTAAGAATGACAGCCTAATCTCATCTCATACTTTGCAACTCTTGTCCATCCTTTGTTGATTCACCTCAATATTGATTTACAATCTACCACTGATAACTTGAAACCTCTTTCATAATCACTATGGCTCACGTTGCATTTCCTAAATGCTATTAGCCTTCGACTCCTTCGAGTTCGTTCAGGCTATATTGAGCTTTCTTAACTTAGAGAAACCACTAGCTCTCTGGTTTTCATGGGCTTAATCCATAGGACATTCTCGTCACCTATTCAATCGCGCTTTCTCATCCTTACTCATGTCATAAAACCTCGTTGTTTTACTATACTTTAGCTTGCATCTATACATATTTATTTATACTATTCGCAACCTTCCTTCAACTTGTTTTCACCTTAGATTCCCTTATGTTATTCTGGAACATCAAACAAGACATCACACCGTCTCTAACTCTTCTTTACTCTCTTAACTAGACCTCTCGATACCTAGAAACCATAGGCTCTAAGATATGTTACTGACGATGCCGCTATTATTCCTGGATACTGAATCCCCACGCTTCTAGCCTTTTATCCGAAGTACGAACTATCCACAACCTTCTGCATTTGAGTATTTCGTACGTTGTTCACCTTTACCTTACTACCTTAAAATCTTGCATCGTATCTTCTATCTCTTTCATGACCTCCCTTCCACATAGGTATAATTCACGTCCATAACTTGAAGCTCTTATTATGATACTTGTACCTCTGGTGCATACCCAATCCGATGGGAGCTTCGTACTGACTTCTTATGAGGCTAGTACATTTCCAACTGCCTTTATCATAGGGCTGTTATAAAATATGGTTGTTGTACTTCCTCTCTTGTACCTCTGATATTAAGAGAGATCCTACAATGTTCTCAATCATGATTTCTATAATTTTTTGGGTCCAATAATCAGACTCCTAATTTACTTGGTTGATGTAACTCTTTAGTTTCCTCTTTCTTCTGATCAACCTTTATATAGGCTTAAGCTATCTTCTGATCTGCGGCTCCTGGTATTAATTATTACGTTAGCCTTTCATGGGCGTTAAGGAATATCCATGATACAATCTTCTAACAACTCAATCCTTTGTCTATGCACTGGGATCAATTCTTTCTTTTAACTACCGGAGTTTTCTAAGTCGGTATGATTGTCAACATATATGTTGCATGTATAAAACTCTAAACTCTTAAGTGCATTCATAACATAACTAACTCTGTATTATTAATCAAATGATTCTTTCCGTTCCTTCTCAGCTTTCTTTAAATGTAAGCAATTACTTTTCTTTGTCTTCCTGCCCTCTTGTTGCGTGCATACTTAGCTTACCTTAGTGCCAATACATATTGAATTCCATCCAACTCATGTGATCTTCAATATCACTTTTGATTTTACTTCCCATTCATTAGCCACGGTAGGTTCCACTTTCTTATGGAGTGCATGCAATGTTGTTGTGAGACTGTTGTTACAAAACCGTTTCCTCTTTAGGTCATCGTGCTTAGGTTGAAGCCTTCTTCCTTATTCCCTCAGCTAGTTTTTCGTTTTAGTACTAAGGGAGGACCCTCTGACTCTTGTAAAGCTGCGAGCTTATTACATAGCACACTCGACAGACCTTTTGATGTCCTTCCTTGTCTATAATTATCCGTAGTTACTTACCTCCATGCCCTTATGCTTGTAGGACTGCTTCTGAACTGATATTTTGACTGTCTTCCCAATGACACTCTCTTTTATTCACGTAACATTCATATAGTACCTTTAACTACCCTGACTCCTATCTGAATATATCTCAAGTATTATAATGACATTACTGCGAGGCTGAATTCACTATATTGGGTTTTACTATGTTTATCTTGCACGATCTGTTGATTCATCTACAACCACCTATCTAGCCATAACTAGGCTCTTTCTGAATCAACTGCTAACTACTCGTTGGCCCATTATCATATTAATATTCCACGTAATTTTTCTTGGGTTATTCCTTTTGTCTTAACTTACCTATTGCACTGGCTCCTTATTTATCTAAAATATCCCATGACGAACCCTTACTTCCTTTCCTTGACGTCGTGCTTTCATAATGCTCTGGAATCATAGCATATCTTTGGGATTTGGATAAGTGAAATCTCATTTGTTTCTCATTTTTTATCGCATTCTTCCTTTACCATTCCATAACTACTAGAATCACTTAATTCTGACTTAACGCCACATCAGTCCACATTCCCCCCTTTAGGGGAGTACTGCGAGTTGGAGTTGGAGCTACGACGACATACCTATAGATGTTTTACCTCTTCATCTTCGGCGTCCTTTCACATCATCGATAACCCTTACTCGCCTTGCGATAATCCTTCGGTACCAAGGATAACAAAATTCCTTACTCGCGATGGTAATACTTAGTGTAACTGGCACATACATTCCCTTACCCTTAACTTTGCTCCCATTGCTTGCTTTAGGGAAGCGTCTTCCTCAATGACCATTCTCTAAATTTATCATGAATCTTCTTCTATTGTCCATTCTATTATCGCCGGAATGCAATCTGAAATTCTCATGATGTTGACTTTTATCAAATCACTTAGTCCCTAATTCATGTTTAGTTTATCTTGTTCGCCAGCCCATACTGATTTCTGTTACTCCGGGGTTTAACTCTCCCTTCTGGTAGTCGCGTTGGGGTCACGAACTTATTCCTCGAAATGAGGATATGACTTTATGGCCTATACTCTTTTGTTGTCTCAAGGCCTGTTACCTTTCGTCTTTTCCTTCACTTGACTGTAGACTCTGTAATAGTACCATTTTTCTGACCTACCGTTGTCATCCATGTATCACATATTACTCATAATTCTTCATCAACTCTCTTCTTACTTCCTGCAAATATCTATGTCTATTACTTTATTCTGCAAACTCGAACAAGACATTCTTTTGCTTTTAGCTCCCATTGCTCCATCCATCAGTACCAACATAACATATCTTTCTTATTATACTTCCATTGGCAAATGGGCCAAACGGGCCGTCATGGGCTAACCAGAATAGACATAGGGGAATACTTAATATATTATAGTCTAAACTAATATAAAAAAATTATACAAGTGACATACGACCATATAAGGCCAACATGATCATTTGTACACTCAAAACATAGACCGATAAGGCCATACAAGCATCCGTTTACATGACATCTGTTTACAAGACTCTAAGAGTACATACTTATCATAAAGGTCGGGACAGGGCCCCGCCATACCAAACAATACGCGTCTAAATAATAGTGACCAAACAAGCAACTCCGGATCAAATGGAGCGCACCAACATCTTCCGCTGAGCTGATAGCCTACCTGGAGGACTCTCGACCTGTCTATCAGGACCTGCGGGCATGAAATGCAGCGGCCCCAGGAAAAAGGGATGACAGTACGAATAATGTACCGAGTGTGTAAGGCACATAAATAAGTACATAAAAGACATGGAAGAAATATATAGTAAATGACTCAACCTGTAAGTCTGGATAACTCTGTAAATCATGAAATAATTATAGTGTCATGCATATGCATATGAATGTCTTGTCGTCCATAGGTACATGTGTTCATAACATCGTCAAGCCTCTGAGGGCATCCCATCATATCATCTCGGCCACTATGGGCAAAATCATCAACGTATACCAGCTGATCAGGTGGTGGTGCGCATATAACGATGTAACCTTTTCCCATATCCCATATACATATATATACGCGTATATAACGCCATCTGGTCATGGGTCAATGTGCATGTATAAATTCATGAAATACATATAAAATATGTTAATAAAATCTCTTGGTACGTCATAAAACCATTATGCCTCTGATTAATATCATAAAATAAACTTTACCAACTTACGTATTTTTTTGAGACCTATGAACAGATGATAGAATAATATGACACATGGGGAATCAAGAACATAAGCATCTCTAGTATTTCTATGAATAGAGTCATTTATGGAAATTGTGCATTTGCTCATTTCGTTTATATCGTATAGATCATGCCAAAAGAAAGAAGGGATAACCTTAACATACCTGAACTGATTCTCTTGACATTCCCTTTAACACACGTTGATTGCGACAACAGATAACGGCGGATCGAAGTTGGGAAAAATCCGCATGATATTCTTGAGAAAGATTGCACCGTACTCCCTTAGAATAGCAAAATCCCGTTGCTATTACGCAGTATAATTTCGTATGGATTCCTTTGCTAATCCAAGAATTCCCGTAGCTTTCTTGTGAATTAATCCTAATCTTATGTGACTTATTGAATTGGAGAAACCTTCTATG